>NC_139668.1:12024342-12246842 GCF_951799395.1 Argentina silus | reverse complement strand
GTGGGGTCCGACAGCAACAGAGGTGCCAGGTGGACCTGGGGGGCCAGGAGGGCCTGGTAGACCACGAAGACCCTGGAGAGATACGCAAAGAATAGTCTTTTGCAAGTTTCACAACATATTCAATACGTTGGTTTCTACAGTGTGTAAAGAATTGTTTTCAATGGGGACAGAGAAGAAAGGTTGAGTAGAGAGGAGGAGGAAAGAGAAGGAGTGAGCGCCACTCAGTGCATCGTGAGACAGTCACAAATAGGTGACAAATAAACAAATAGACAAATAAATCACTTGACGAGTTTACCTGAATTAAAATCTCGTAACACTCAAAACACACTTGATGTCCAAGACAAATGTCCCTTCAGGCACAGCTAAGTTTACCTTATCTTAAAACATAATCAAGTCAGTAAAAGTCAAAAACTTGTCACTTTGACACATCAATGTAGGTATCAGCTTTGACATACCCGCAATCTGTCCACATCTGGATAGCCTGAGCCTTCCATGTCGAAAAAGGTCTAAGATAGAGGAACACATTCAAATTAGATGTTACACTCTTTATGGATGGTAAATCAACCAAAAGTCTATCGAAGCACAATCTAAGAAAACAAAATAATAATGGACTAGTACTTCACTAGAGGTGGACTCACCGAACGGTCACCTGTCACTGGTCCTGGAGGTCCAGGTGGGCCTGGGAGTCCCCGGGGGCCTGAATTCCCCTCTCCACGGTCCCCCTGAAAAAGTCAAAGGTAAAAAAACATGCACCAATTAACCTTTGGACATTGGTTTGTACTCATACTGCAACTAAATGGCATTCTGACCTCATCCTCTTTATTCGATGAGCATTGATGTGAATGGACTCGCCAACCAGAAAATGTTGTATTTTTTAACATGAAGCTGTGACTGCATTGTTCTTCATGATCACATCATATCCATCCATTCATCCATCCTGAAGTTATTCTCCATCCATCCATCCATCCATCCATCCATCCATCCATCCATCCATCCATCCATCTGTTTGTCAATCTATATGTTTGTCAATCTAGAGCCTATCCATATCAGGAGATCTCTGTACCTTTTGTCCTTTGCTTCCAGAGCCTCCTGATGTTCCAGGGAAACCTCTAGGTCCAGTGGGCCCCTGAGAAGGAGAGCAAGAAAGAGGAACACAGCTTATAGCCATACACTATCCACTACTATCCATTATTACTGCCAATCAGTGGCGATGGCTGACACTTGCCTACCAGTGCGTATACATCACTGTAGATCTCCTCACACAATAGATTTTTCAAAACATCATGAAACTTACTGTTTTGCCATCTTCTCCTGGATCACCCTGGGGAATGAAATAGTTGTCAACATCAAAGCATATAGAACTGTTACAGAAAGATAATCAGGATGTACTGTGAGCAAAAAGACAGAGAAAGATGATCTGTCCAGCCCAATGTACTCACTGCTTCTCCCTCTGGCCCTTCGGGTCCTGCTGGTCCTTCAGCCCCTGGTGGTCCCATAGGTCCCAGAGGCCCAGCCATCTGCTGCACCACTGAGCCATCCCCTAGCCGGACGACCTGAGCAGCAGGCCCTTGAGGGCCAGGGGGGCCAGGGGGACCAGGGACGCCACGGTCCCCCTTATTGCCAGGGTAGCCGAACCCAGAACTTCCCTATGGGGAGGGAAAACAAAACTGTTTGTCTATTCATGAATGCAATTCTAAAATCCCATTTACAGGAATATCCAGTAGATGACAGATGAAGGAAAATAGGCAAATATAACAAACGTGTAGAAAAGGTACTGATCGATACCAATCGATACCAACAAACGCAGAATTGAGCATTTTGAGGGAAGAAACTGATCTTAAGGTAATAATCAAACGCCAAAAATGTTCAAAACATACCTTCAGGCCTTTGTCTCCCTGAAATAAAAAATAAGACAAAGACAAATTATGGTATTGGAAGCATTAAGAGCAGCATTCCAGAACAAATGGCCACTTGGATGGCTAGTGAGCTAAACAGGATCCCCAAAATCAGATATTGTTGGACATATGTGGGCACTGCATCTACATACCTTATCTCCCCGATTTCCAGCTTGTGATGAGGAACCTGAGGCAGAACTGGAGCTGGACCCCGAGTCCCCCTTTGGCCCCGCAGGACCACTGTCCCCTATGCTGCCCTTCTCCCCTCTGTCCCCCTTGTCACCTTTCCTACCTGTAGGGCCTGAGACATAGAGAGGGATATTATAACCAACATCAGTAGTATGGCAGCAACATCATCATCACCATCATAATTGCCATCATCTCCCATAGAAGCAGCAGAAGTCATCATCACCATTGCCCTCCACAGAAGCATCATCATCGTAACCACCACCATCATCACATAAGATCATCAGATCCTCTCTGCTGTATCATCATTCACAATGTTCCGTCTTATCAGCATTGCCCCCTCTCAGTTAGCTCCCCTTAAAGGGAATCTGTGATTGGTACATCCATGCTTGGACTTCTGAATTAGCTATATAGCTATTTGCTATATATAGCTATTGATTGTTGAAGAATATAACTCATAACCGGTTATGAGATTAGTTAGTCTCTGTTTTAGCCCATCAGAACCCCAAAAATAAAATTGTTTTACTTGTACAGTACATCTTTTCTAAACAATGTAATTGTAAACAGACACTTTATAGCTCAAAACATGGTTAAAACTAAAATGTTCATCTCATGGATGATCAGTCCTTGCACCCATGGCTTCGTCTTGAGAGTGGTAACATGTCTCCAGCCCCATCCCATAGCTGTTTACCAAAAAGAAGTGGCTGGTGGACTGCTTTGTTCTTGTTTGAAGCCCAGATTACCCCTTTAATGAGCAGTAAATCACATTTATTTGTCTAGCGCTTTTCTCAAAGTAAATTGTCCCAAAGTGCTTTACAAGAAGAATACAAACAATATAAACAATAAATACAATCCAAACAATATGTACTAACACTGAACTACAGTATAGACCCCCAAAAGGCAATCCAAGGAAACTCCCCAGTAAAGAGAAAAACATAGGGCACAATGACAACGACCAAGCCTGACCACAGGCTGTCACATGCCAAGGGAACATGCTATGCTTGGCATGATGAGAGACACACAATCTCTTTCAGCATGAAATTAATATCATAGTGTGTGTGTGTGTGTGTGTGTGTGTGTGTGTGTGTGTGTGTGTGTGGTCAGAGGGCAGACAATCCTGAGTTCCCAGTCACCCACCTTGTCGATCTGGTGACCCAGGTCTGGAATCAACTGAGGGTTTATGATACCTGTCAGCTGGAGTCAACACAAACAAATATTTACCTGCAGCCCTTTGGGAGGGAACTGAGCTAATGTACTGTATGCAGACTTGTGAATCATGGTTGGGGGGTCAAATTGAATTTCAATTCACTCAATGAATGAAGTTAATCGAAGTTCAAGTACAGTTGTCATATGCATATCCCTTTGGGCAGGTGCTGGGCAAATGGTTACACATGAAAAGAACAAAAAAGCCTGCACACCGTTTGACCTGATGAAGATCCACCTCGGATCAAAACGTAGTCACAAGTAAAGGTGGTAAACGAAACATCATTGTTAGGGCTTTTTAGGTTGTTTTTGCCCGTTATTTTCTATGAGGATATGTTAGTTCATGAATCGTGTTTCAGATCACTTTGTGCACTGATTACATCATATACCCCAAGCCTGTAGTGAGGTTTTTTCAAAAGGAAAGTTTGAATAAACTGAATCTTTATTGTAAAAAAAACAAACACTTTCTTACTAAAGCCTCCACCAGGGTTCTTACATTTAGACCACATTAGACCACACAGTCCTTAGTTTACGGCTAACAAACTTTTGCAAAATAAGCTGTTTCTCATGGGACAAATTAGGGGACCCATCTAGCTCAAGAGCTCTCCCATTGGTGGAAAGTTCCATATTATCACTTTAAAAGCAGAGAGGTGTATTCAAAATGTAGTTTTCTGTAAGCACTCAAATTAGAGATTTAATTGTGTTTGGAAATAAACAAGCACTCTTTCATGAACTTAATTTTGCCTTCAAGAGTTGCTGAATATGTCTTGTAAAGGTAATTGTCATTTCTTGTTGACAGAAGGAACTGTAGTGATCTTTCTCCACTAGAGGGAGCAAGTGTGCAGCATATCATACCAGCATACTGTTAAAACCTCCTGACAGGGCTCCAGGCAAGTCCAGACAAGAGATATGTGCATATTTCTATGACAGATTGTTTCACAGTTATTCCAACAACAGCTTTTGTTGGCACTACCTCCATTACAATTTATTGGTCAGTAATATGCAGTGGAAAAATATGTTGATCTTGTGAGCATGAAAATGGACTGAGCGTGTGAGCTGAGCTGAGCTATCTTGCTCTAAATGATAAGTGATGTCATCATTGCTCGGCCAAGCCCACTCACCTGTCTCTGTGATCTTGGTGTCCTGTGACCATATTACAGGGGGCTCTGGCACTGGTTGTAATGATGGAGGGGTGGTCTGTCATGAGAGTGAGGTAAGATAGGCAGGCTCATATTACTGTCAAACACTGAATGAGGAGCAATAGTACAAGAGACTAATAGAGCGCTACATGATAAAGGGGGTACCTTCACAGTTTGATCTGTCTGTCTACTGTCCTCAGTTCCACTGCCAAAGTCGCCAGAGGCCTGAGAGAGAGAGAGAGAGAGAGAGAGAGAGAGAAAGGCATTTAATGAATCTTTTATTTTGTAGTTTTTGGTACTCCTGTGGAGGTGAGACACATACATACCTAACTTTGTCTGGTTTCATGTCATTAGCTACACAAGATTTGTTAAGAACTATGTAAAGCCCAAAACACTCACAGCATCTGAGTCATCTTCATCCGCGCAGAGTCGCTCGGCAGCTTGAGGGTTTCCCACCACATTCAGCTCAGCAATCGCTCCCTGCAGAACACACGCACACACAGGCACACAGGCACACACACACACACACACACACACACACACACACACACACACACACACACACACACACACACACACACACACACACACACACACACACACACACAGGCTGCAGTTACATTATTTGTTTTTTGTGCGCTAGTTCACTTAATAACCAAATCTAAGTTTGTCAGAGGCTTTGTTGACTATATATCCACAGCTTGTGTTTATCCCACTTGTTTATATACAACTACAGTTGTACACAATAGGAGACATGCTGTATACAAATGTTTAGCTCTCAAACGGATGGGAAAGAATGGCATTGATGATGATGATCGTTATTCAAGAGAAAAGAATATGGCTATTGGGGGCTGTGTGAGTTTTATGAGGCATGTCAGGTCCTAATGTGCAACCATAGGTTAAACATTATATCAAACCTACTGCCTGTGGTGGTAGAATATTTAATAAAAGACTTGGACTAAATCATATGACAATGATAAGAGTAACAGAGTTACTATACAGACAAGGTAACAGAATAGAATAGAATATGAGAGAAGAAAATAGTGGAATGTGTATAATCCAATATGTATAATTGAATATACATAAGTAGGCCTATAGTAGACTAAATATGATATAAATATAATATGACATAAATCGGCATATCTTTTTCTCTTTTTCTCTGATTTCGCTCTGGGTCAAGGCCCATGTGGACATCACATGTGGTCAGGCGGGTCACTGATTGTGCTCAGGAGTTGAAAGGCCACACAGGTCAGCTAATAGATTTAGGAGGGGGAGAGCTATGTCAGTTGCCCTTTATCACTGATGTGAAAACATACCTGAGAGATCCTGAGGGAGCTTTCCTAGAGGCATTTACCCCCGAAGTGAAGGTTTATGTTTCCGCACTGACACACTTGCTATGTTTTTAACCCTTTGCAGAAACAGTCTACTGTTCTGACCTTATTCTCCCAACTAGGAGGGATCTGGTTCCCTCTCAGTTGTTACTGCACAACTGTCTATTATGAGGAGAGTGTGACCGGTCAGAATGTTTTGCTTAACTTGTATTTTGAATGTATTTTCATTTTGTGGCACATTTGTTATTGACATTGACATGTTGTGGTGTATAATAATGTCATGTTCTGATATGATAAGTCATCAAAGCCTTTCCTGGCTTTAAGTTAATAAAAATATAAGAGATGACTGTGGGCAGCTTTAAGAGGTGTATTCATTTATGTGTTTATCGATTGTACCTGAAATCTGTCAGGGTCTGCTCCTCCGGCTTGACCCACAAAGATGCCCGCCCCTGTGTCCAGCTCCATGTCATCTGGCGAGCGCTCAAACTTCACCACCTGCGGCTCGGAATCGCACCCCACGTAGAACGTCACCAGGTCCTCTGATATGGACAGCGAGAACCGCGTCCATTTGTTCACCAGGGGGGGCAAGTTGAAGCTGGCAGCCTCGTATGAGGCCTCTGAGTCAGGCTCGGTGTAGTAGAACAGCAGCCTCTGCCTCCCGTTAACCAGAGCGCTCAGCTTGACGCCCACGTACATGAACGTCTGGGAGGCGTCGGTGATGGAGAAGAGGATGGCGGGCCTGGTGGAGGAGGGCTTGATGTGGAAGACCAGGGAGAAGTGGCGGTAGAACGGGTTGGGGAGGTGGGCCAGGGCTGGCTGGCCTGCCGCGGCCTCCAGCCCTAGGACGTAGGCAGGGTTTCCATTGGGGCCATAGATCCTGGTGATCTCATCAGGGGGCGGGTCTCCGATGAGCTGGAGCAGAGACACACCGCTCTCCTCTGCAGAGGGAAGGAAACAGGAAGTCAGGACTCACACAGGAAGTCTGTTCCTACCATATTGCGTCACTAAGCCCCGGTTTACTCTCTATGCCCTTAACCACTGACTCTGTAATCAGCTTTTAACTTTGATCTTTTCCACCTTTGATTTTGGAGGCAGTAACCACAGAATTCAAATAACTTAGTGGCAGTTCAATTTGGCAATACCCACCCATCTGTTGAAAATGTAAGGCCCCACTGGGGCCAGAACAAGGGATGAAGGTATGCATCTTTACCTCTCATGCCCTAAACAGCCAAACTAATCCCGAGTCATTTATAGAGGGCATAGAGAGAAACCAACCAGACATTGTATTCACATCACATGAGCCCAAAGGGCACGGTGCAGCAGCAAGTTAGAAAGCCTTCTCAATTAGTGTGCTTCCCCACACAACTCAGCTAGGAGTGCCTCAGGGACAGGCCATACACAGTGGAAAAAACAAACATACTCACTCAGATGCTGCGATAGGTGCTACAGAAACAGAGTTAAATATTAAGCCTGGAACAATAAAAAAAAGAAGCATATGCCTAATAATGAATAATCAAGTGTGTGTTCTGGGTTGGGTAGACAGGGACACACTTGGTACAATTGTGCGGCATATTTTAAGCGCCTTATATTCATAGCAATTTATATGGGTGCACTGGGAATGCTGTTTAGGGGACAGACAATAGTGCCTAAATAATCACTCACTTCACTTACTGCATAAAGTATTTCAACCATATAGGTTTATTCATGTTTTAATATCATCCAGGGGGTGGGTAGACATTTTTATAGACCCATTTGGTCGATAAATGACTACAGTGGCTTGGAAAAGTATTCACTCCCCTGTTTTTTTGACATTTTACAGTATCTGAAATTCAAATTTCTCAACTGATCTACACAGCCTACTGGACAGTTAACACAGGTGATACAGTAGATACGTACATTAATAGGCTACAGTGTGCGTACTGAAAAACAAAAACAATTCCATTCTTGCAGGGTGAAGTTACAGTGCCATGTCAGACCAAGCAAATAAATCTATTACAAGAACTCAAACACCGAAATACATCGCTGAAATATGACCCCGAGAGTGGAATAACCTTCCTCTAGTGTTCGGGTCAAATCTGACCGAATTACAACTTTTCCTGAATCACAAATATTGTGTTTTTCATCCGATTGCCTCAAGACCTTATGTTTTCCTCCACACTAGGCATGTGAACATATAACATTGCGGATCACAATACACTATAATAAGAGGGGGTGATGTTTACAGGAGAACGGTTAATAACATCTGCAATTGTTTTGACAGTACTGCAGCAAATATTTTAAATGCACTGCTGTACAGCAATACGTTGGGGAGAACTGTGTCAAATGATCTTGGAATGTCCATGGAAAATCTGATAATAATCCAGTTCTCATAGACTGAAATAGCCTAAAGTAAATGGTCAGTAGATATGAGACTGACCATTAAATTCACATGAAATAACACCTCTAGGGAGCAAAAAACTTGCACGACAGACATAGAATATCCTCTAGTGGCACTGCAAATTCATGACTTTGGCTTTAAAAGTTACATGTTTATTGGAAAGCCAAAACTATAAACACAAAGTTCACACAGACCGGAAAGAATAGGGATTTCTTTACCCTCTTAATGTAAACTCTGAGCATTAGAAGATTACTCAACAGCCATAGGAGTAATTGGAAGTGTATTCTAAAATGGCCAAAAGCACCCTGTATCAGACTCTGGGGGATGTCAATGGACTATATCAGTTGGACTATTAAATGAATGATATACTATAGCCATTGATTCTTGAAGAATATTGGGTGTGCCCTCTGACCCCTTTATAGCTTATAAATGCCTCATGAGCTTAGTTCAACTGTCTTACCGCATCAGAACCCACAAACACAGTATAATGTACATAATTTCAACACATAGTTACACATTGATCTCAGGGATGGTCAGCCCTTGCATCCATAACTCTTTCTATGAAATTGAGAGTGGTTACATTTCTCCAGCCCCATTCCTCAGCTGTTTAACAAAAAAGTTTCGGGGAGCCCGCTTTGTTGTTGTTTGAATTACAGATTGCACCTTTAAGAGTCTACACTCCCACACAGTATGGCCAAGCAGGGCATGAAGTCGAATTGTTATTTTATCAAAATCTATTAATCACAGTTTAGTATTAGATCCTGTGGGATTTCAGCCAATTAACTGGGAGGGAGTGGGCAGAGGGGGGGGGGGAGGATTTATCGGATGCACCTGCTATTGGATAATCTGACAGGGCGACAGGGAAGTCCCATCTGTGGGCTAACAGCAACCGGCTGTGTTTCATTCCACTATGTTTTTGCCCTCGTTCACTCCAAGTGAGATGATTGGGTAGGTCACCATAGTTTTTGCCATATTGTTTTCACCTATCCTGTCCTATCAAATCTGTGAGGGAGAGTGAAATGGGCAGAAGGAAGGAAATATATTTTTGGAATTAGATGGAGCACCAGATGGCACCAGGCAGGGGAAAGGCAGTATAATGAGCAAAAGACACAGACTTTGGTTCTAATTACATGTATGCCACTGCAACGAATGATTTTTGTAGAAACGGGTTGCTTATCAAGTGAAGTAGTGAACAAAGCATTTAGAAAAAAAAAGAAGGGGCAGATACAGTTGCAAAAGCCATAAATAGGCTACAGACTACAACCAGACAAGCAACCCAACATCTCATTTGAGTGAAATATGAGTGCAATATGTGTTCATCTTGAGTGTATTCCCTCCTCGACTCGTGTCCTGTCCATGTGATCATAAGCGGGAATGACATGAACCTTTGACATTTGAACGGGTGTGTCATCCGCCCTTTGTGCCTCCGTTTCTGAGTGTCTATGGCATGATATTCTACAATGGTCCCTCTCTATGAGGCGTTCTTCAATCGTGCCGACTGTGTGTGCAGGCTTTTGTTCCAGCCCAGTACAGTACTGGGAGCCACTGGGTGTGCAGGCTTTTGTTCCCGCCCAGTGGACTTCCAGCCCAGAACAAAAGCCAGTACATGCAGTGGGTCCCCAAGACCAGGACTGCAGAACACTGCTGTAGGGGGTTTTCCCAGGAAGATAACTAGCTGATGGCGTGCTGAATGAGAACGTGGGAACCGGGAGAACACAACCAGGATCACATTTCTCCAGATGGATGGCAGCTTGCCCCTGCTTCTCTCCAGTCTGACACCATTCCCTGTCTCCACGCTAGTCAGATCCTTCACAAACCCTGGCAACAATCAGCAACGTTCCATGGCTATCACTGACCTCGCTGTGTTCCAGGCATTCCGACAAACAGGACAGGATTGCTGCAGATGTCCATCCCAATTCCCTGTCTCACTTGCCATATCAAGTGAAACAACAACTTCAGAACAACTTCCTAACTTATTTTGTAAATAAGGCTAAGGATACATGAAGTTAGTGCTGAAATCTAGTCAGGAACATTTCATTGAACGTTTACCAAGTAGGGAACTAATTAACACAATATTTGAATTTCGGTCCAATTGAAAAATGGTCCAATTAAGTCCAGAAAAAAGAAATACAAAGTGTTTGGAAAAGGGAAAGTGGACCATGGGAAAGTGGACCATGTGGGAATACAGTAAACTATGCTAAGTACTGTACTGGTCTAGACTGAATTAGAAACTAGATTAAATTAGATTTACCTCAATGCTCAAACCGGACATTTCACTCAAACAGCCTCTAAGGAAATCAGAGCAGAAAATGACTTCATCTCAGCTCTCTTTGATTTGTTGTAAAAAGTTCCCTTTTTGCAGGAGGGCTTATCTGAAATTCCCCATTAACCCAAACATTTACTCATTCAACCTCAACCATCATGTCAGCTCAAGTCTGACTTCCATTCTGTCCTAATAAACAAAGGTATGGCAGAAGCTAGCAATCAGCATGTTTATAGCAGACTACCTCATTCATAAAGAGTTCATTGCCTAACCGTTCCTGAGGAGATCTTACGGTTTTCTGCATTAGAAAACTTTAACAACTCCTTGTTTGGTAAATGAGTAAGCCCTCCAACGTTCTGCAAACAGCAACAGCAGACTATTTTCATTCTTAAATGATGCACAGCAAGGAGGCCAAAAAAGCCAGAGGCCGAACACAAATAATTGTTTGTACAAATCCCTATGTTCAGCACTGTTCAAAGCTCAAAGAAAATAGTTCCAAAACCTACAGCAAGCACATACAGTAAGAGCATAGAGTACTTCAGTTGCAATTTAACTATCAATTGTAGATATCATATCATACCAATCGATTGTTTTGGTAAACAATGTAACCATAGTGAACATCCCTGCTGGTTAGTGGTCACCCCCTACCATTTGCAATGCCCCCTACCACTGGTAAATGTTCATCAAAAGAGAACTGAAACCAGACTCTTTTGAAACATCGACCCTACCAGAGACATGCCCATGGCCTAGTGTCCCTTAATTCCATCTCCACCCAGCTGTGACACATCCCATGGGACTGATCTAGAGCTACTGAATGGGTGGTAGCAGAGCCAGAACTCAAAGCCCATCAGTTAACACTAGAGACAGAGGCGACACAGCTGTGACATCTCTGGCCTGTTCCCAAGTCAGCCCTTGATCCATGTTTGGCAAAGCTGAGATCATGGTCAATTAAAGATGACTGATGGTGGATCAGGAAAAGAAAGCAGTTCACTCAGCTAAGATGACATCACTATAAACCAACATTGTATATTTCCTGGTGGGGGTGAAACAATTCTCACTCACTTGATATTACACCTTGGTTCACTTAACTGATCTTTTAATTGTACATATACTCAAGACCAAATTCATGTCCAGAATCAGGAAATCAATGCCACCCATTGCTCTTCCAATGAACATGAACCTCTAATACAAGAATGGGTAATTCCCCTTTACACAAAAGACTCTCTCTCATTTTACCCTTTTTCTCTCTCTCTCTTTGCTCTTCTTCACACGGACAATTGTACATGCAATTGCCACTCATCCACCCACTAATGGCCTCCATCTCTGCAAACCGTTTTGTGAAAGGGTGGGTGTGCCCTCTGACCCCTGCTAGAGATTCTGTGCCACCATGTCTGGTTAGAATCAGAGGGATCCTTGTTGTATGACTGCACGGAATGACACCCTCTTCCTTACTCCCAAACAGAGGGCACAATCACCACACTCTTCCTCTGCGTTGACTATCCTCCCACCCCCGGCCACACTTGCCTGTACTGTCCACAACTGGATCAGATGGCCCTATTGTTCACAGTGCAGTAGCATGCTGAGAAGGCAGCCTCCACTCTTTCCAGACCCACAAATTCCAATCCTGCAGATCATTGACCATGATTGAGGCCCACATTGATAATACAATAGGCACGGGACACATTGGGCAAAGAGGAGGCTTACATAGTATCTGGATAGGGATGAATTGGTTGTTACCCACTCAGCATTATATTCCATTGGGGTTAAGGGGGACAGATTGTGGGGTTTGAATTCCTTCAAGACAACAAGATTTACATAGACAAGATTGCTACCCTCTTTGGTCAGATCATGATCAACTCTCATGATGGTAGTTTTCAATAAGACAAATTACACTGCACTAGAAGAGCAAAGAGGAGCGGCCACACAAGAAGAAGAAGACAAATGTTAACTCCCTAACAAAGCAGGGAGGTTCCATACTGACTCCAATCTCAAATTACACCAGGTGAGCTGAAGAAAAACAAGATAGTATTCTAAAGGTATAGTGGCTTACTTTGTGCGCTCACGTGTGTGTGTGTGTGTGTGTGTGTGTGTGTGTGTGTGTGTGTGTGTGTGTGTGTGTGTGTGTGTACGTGTGCACTCATACATGTACATGTACGTGTACGTGTGTGTGTCAGTGTAAATGCCTATGTATATGTCTAGGAATCCGCCCAAAGAAAATATGCTGACAAGCACAGTGATGTTCCATAGCCTTGCTTGCCAAGCACAGCACAAGATAAATCACAAATGAACACGTGGTGAAGTGATTTCGCTAGGGCTTGTCAAATAAAACACAAACCGATGACAGACAAAAAGTACCCCAAATACTCTCAAATACTATGAGCATTTGCTTGAGCCTGCCTGGAGTTCCAAATAGGCAGGGTTTGGACTTTTGGGACTATTCCATTGGTTCCATTATGCCAAACAAACTCAATCAAGCGCCCATACAGTAAGTATTTGAAACAATGTAAAATAATATTTGAACCAAGGTATGGCTGCTGCTGCTCCTCAAAATGGCTGAAGGAAAGGAAACTAGTGTCTACTCTAAGGGTTTTTTTTTCGCCACTACCCACTTTGAGCCACTCTATATATTTTGGCTTAAAGAAAACATGTGTCATACATTAAGTTCACTGCTGTACATTTCTTTAAAATGAACCTTCCAAAATTCAGACTTCAGAGCTATGGTTTACATAGAAGTTGAAAGGTTATCCAAACAAGAACCCTATTTGGTCAAAGTAATACCTCATGGAAAATACAATTAAGACATTACATAACATCCTTCAAAGATGACACATAAACAAATCTCACTACAGATAAAAAATGTGGCTTGATAAATTGTGTGTGCTATGACTTTACACTCAAACTATTTAACAGGATTAAAGCAGGATTAATGGACATGTCTGAGCTAACCTAAAGCTTAGAGGATGTTTCCTGTCTCTTTATGACTAACACTTCACCCGAGGGAACTGATTCTAAACATTGTACATTTTCCATATGCTTTCTCCATTGCACCATGTTAACCATATGTTGAATTTAAGAATACAGCATATCTGAATTCTCTGAAACAAATGCCTGCTAGCTGCATATATCCATGTTGGATAACAAAATATTACTGATTCATTCAGTATCATATAAGATTTAAATGATTTTGATGTTTCATGTTAAATACGGCACTGGCAAAGTCATACAGTGTTTTAATGATAAACAACCAATGTAAACTGAGAGATAAGTGTCATCTAAATTACTACACTTCATGAGTGGTCTTCACTCTATGCAACAGACATTAATATTGACAAACAGCATGCAAACAGTCACGGTTAAGTGATCTATAATGCGGGTCATGCTTGCTTGCATTTAAGCCACTTTTGTGAGCACATGCAGTGGAGCATGAGTGACCCAAAATACAAGGAGCAAATGTCCACAGCCCAACACTTAAAGCACACAACTGCCGCCAAGCATTTGCGTTGGCTCCAACCTGATTGGTCAAGAAAGTGAGGGTATTGTGACAACACATGTCCTTGCTGATCCAGAAAGGTGTATTATAACTACATACAACACGCACGCGGGCACACATCCACACTCATGCATACTGAACACACAGACACACACACACACACACACACACTCAACTGACCAGAGAGAGACTCATGGAGGCGGATTCAAAATGTATCTCCAAACGGATACATTCTTATCCGCCTTGTTTACCTTTCCGATTACTAACTGACACGCACGATGGACACCTCCGCCCTTGCACCTTCTCAGGCAGGATATGACATGGTACAGGAAGCTGCCCGTCATCCAGGGCCGCCCAGCAGCTGTCTTGCAGGACATGGCAAAAACTACGGCATGGCAGTACCTGGGTGGGCATTTTGTTACCAGGTCGGGGGCACCTGGGCACCAGGAGGAGGCAAAGAAACCACTCGGCCCCGTGGTGGCACCCCGCCCTCGCCAACCATGCCCACTCTCGCAAGACTGCCTCTACCTCCTCCACGGATGTGTGATTAAAGAAATTGGGCAGTGTGAAGGACTTCACCCCCCTGGCAGAGCAGATGGGCCAATCAGAAGGCATGGGGAGACAGAGTGAGCGGTTCACTGGGGTTAGTGTGGAATCCAGGAGACCCATTTCAACCCCATTAGTGGTTCCATTGTCATCTGTCATTATTGCGTCCTGTTTTCTCCCCTCTTCCCATATCAGGTCTCCACTTACGACCCATGTTAAGTTGGTGGAAAGAACTGTATGTTCCCCTTCCGTTTCTACGATGATCTCTGACCCCGAACCTGATGCTAAAACCAACCCTGAACTTTTTCCAGACTCTAAACCCGACTCAGACCCTGATCCTGAACCGGACCCTGACACAGATCCTGCCCCAGACCCAGCCTTCACCCCCTCCCCCTGTGACCTGCCAGTATTACCCGTCTGATCCCTCCCTGGCGGCGCGGTTGGGCTCGCCACCCTGTCTCCTAGTCCTCCGTCTGTCCAAGTGGTTGGGTTCTCGTCCCATGTCTGCATAAACTTACGGATTCCGCTGGCCACGCTGATGATTTCTGCTCCCACCCCGGCCAGGTTCTCTTTTTCTGTATTTGGCTGTACTCCTTCAGACCCTGTCTGGCCCACGAATGGAGCCTCAGTTGGGGCTTGCGTAGGTTCAGGCTCCTTCTTCCAGAACCAAGCATCCAGGTGACCCACAAAGAGAGCCAGGAGAAGACCCAACCAGAACTGGATCTTAGACATTCTACAAGCTCAACTTACAGTCATCAAGCACCTTCTGTCTTGAGAGCACAGCTAACAGCTAACAAAGGCTCTCCAACAAACTTGGCACTCTATGTACAAACTGTTCCACTTCACCTGCTAGCTGTAAGTCAACAATCAGTTAAGTCCACTCTGTCCATGAGGTATGCAGCTAGCACACATACTGACCCTCCCTCTAACAAAACTTTTCGTCTCTCTCCACTGGCCCACTGCAGAACCCCCACACACGCATCCACAAACACACACTTACTCTCATGAGGAGGTGGGGCTGCTGTACTCGGGACTGGGGAGGGGCTTCATTGGTTAATCTGCATCTGTCCCTCACATACTGTGACTCCTCCCTTCTTTAGGTCGCTGGCATGAGGAGTGGGTCCCCCTCAGACACACAAACACACACACGCACACGCACACGCACACATACATGCTCACACACAGCTACAATAAATTCTCTGCTGACAGTGTGATATTTAATGAAACAGTTTAATGTTTTCAAAACAAGAATCCACAGGTAAAGTTGTAATTAGTCAATGTCTAGTCAGTTGGTGTTGTGTTGAATGAACTATTATACATTTAGCGAATTAGTCTTCAGTAGGCCTCTAAAAGTGAGTTTGAAACACTCATTAGACCTCAGCTGAGAAAGGGCATTGAGCCAATAGACTCATGCAGGTACATGCACTGCCAATGGGAACTTTTTTCAATAAAGCTCACTAGCATTAAGAAGCCAGTTGGTATGGAAAAATATGAAGCTCAATTCCACTTGACTGACACAAGTTCAAGCAGAGCAGGAGGATGAAATTGGGAATTTAGGAAATTTGGGTCCACCCCAAAACACAAAATGGAGGACTTGACAAATGCCAGATTGATGTGGACGGAGAAGACGGGGGCTGGAAAAAGAGGGGATGGACGGAGGGAGGGAGACCCATATATGGGGTTTGAATATTACTCAGCACTCCCAGAAAAGTGATGAACAAGTATCTATCGAGATTGATCATTCTCCTCATCCACCTCACAAATTTTGACTTCTCTTCTTTAATTTATTTATTCAAATAAATGGTTTCTCACCTCTATGTTAGATGTGTGCTGAAAACATTCATGAAGAGGACCAACACATCATAAGCATTTCATTGAGGAACCAAGAGGCATGAGGGAAAGAGAGAAGAGAGAAGAGAGAAGAGAGAAAAGTGAGTGAGAAAAGTGAGAGAGAGTCAAGGGAGTGAGGGAGTGAGGGAGTGAGTGATTGAGCATGTGAGGGAGTGAGCAAGTGAGGGAGTGAGCAAGTGAGGGAGTGAGTGAGGGAGTGAGGGAGGGAGTGAGGGAGTGAGTGAGGGAGTGAGGGAGTGAGGGAGGGAGTGAGGGAGGGAGGGAGTGAGTGAGGGAGGGAGTGAGGGAGGGAGTGAGGGAGTGAGTGATTGAGCATGTGAGGGAGTGAGCAAGTGAGCGAGTGAGCCAATGATTTAGTGCATGGACAAATGACAGAGGGAGGGGTGAAAGAAAGAAGAAGTTGAGAGAGGGAGGGAGCAAGTGAAAAAGACAGAGGAAGTCACGAGCGAGCGAACGAGACAGAGCCAGGGTTGAACGAATGCGAGCAGCTGAGAGCGGAGCGAGAGCGGGAGCGTAACTGATTGGATAGATGTCTCAAGGCCTCGTCCCCTCGGGACGGACGTATTGCCTAATCGCAGAAAACTTCCTAATTACCGAGCTCAGTGTTCCCACAGCCTGGTTTAAGTGCAGGGTGCCCCCGATGCCCCCATCCTCCTGCCCGCCTGCCTGCCTGCTCCATCCAGCTGTTCCACATTCCTCCATGCAGACCCCCCACACCCCTGCTGCATGACGGATGGACTCTTGGAAACACCAACGTTTCAATATGCCAGAGGTTACACACTTGTCTTACACTGGGCTGATCTGTGGCTACCAGTGGCTCAGTTAGCTGAATTGTACTTGCAAACCGCACAGTTGGTGGATTTGATTAATTTCAAATGAAGTAATAGAACATTGGTCGTGGTTGTGAGTAGGCATGCATTTCCGAATTCTTATAGGCTGAGCTCTACAAAGTGGGAATTGCTCGAAGTATCTCAAGAAAAACCTCATGGTAGTATCTTTGCTGAAGAAATGCATTGGAGTTTTATGTGATAGATCGCTCAAATCAACCAAATCTTTTCAATAATTTTTTACCAGGTATATTCCCTCCGTTTGCAACCCTCGTTGTGCTTCTTGTACCATTCACAATGGTGCTCACAGAATCCTGCCTCATTCATACAGTACATATCAAATATGGGAGTGAGGCTTGGACTTTGCTTTGCCAGACTCAAACCCCCCAAACCCAACTCCCCCCAGCCCTCTCCCGTCGGAGTTGTCATGGCACCCAGGTAACTTTATCCCCTCAGAGCTAGTAAATACCTTCCTTATTAAGACACCACTAAAATGACTGGATGAGGCCCAGCAGCCTGCCTGCTGGGTCTTTCATTACATTTTGCTTCTACATTCAAACAAGTGCTAACAAGTGCTGTACGCTGAGACCTAGAAAGGTAATACTGAGGTTTGTGTACTCTGGTATATTGACTTGATGGACTAGATACTTCAAGAAAATGCAACATAGACCACATAACATAAGGGATTACAGTAGAATGTATGCAGACGTTGTGCTTTAGTGGCAGACCTTAAATACATCTGATTTTGATTTGTACAAAACCCACATCAAAACCTACTCCCTTGAGTTTGTGCTTTCAAAGGCAATGTATAAAAATTAACCTTTTCTAACCGCCCACAGACATTCCAAACGTCGCCCTCCGACTCCCTCCTCTTCCTACTCTTCTGTGACGTTTCAAAGACATTTCAGCAATGTTAGTAGTTAACCATGCTGACCTGGACTGGGGTATGAGCAGGGTAAATCAACAAACCAGAGGAACATGGTTCAGTGGCTAAGGGCTAATGGGAGGCGCATTCTAGAGCCACCTGGTATTCCGGTTCAACTTTGACTGAATATGCGCGCGCGCACACACACACACACACACACACACACACACACACACACACACACACACACACACACACACACACACCATATACTGTACATAGGTACTCTATAGGTGGGGAGTGCTGAAATGTCCTGCACTAAAATGGGGGGCTTGGGGTAAAGGGAATTGCACACACAACCACACACACACACACACACACATGGGTTAGGGTTAGGGTTATATACTGTGTATTCTTGTTTTCTCAGTGGGGCTGTAACCTGTGTTTAGGGGCCAATAAAGCAAGCCACTGATCGCATGACCGACCCCACAGCTATCCCTGAATATATCCACACATTTGTGGGTGGGGCTGTGTCTGTGCGTGGGTGTGTTTTTGTGTGTGTTTGTGTGTGTGTGTGCATGAGTGAGTGCATACTCATGCATGTGAGTGTAAAGGGAGAAAGGTGACAAACGTGTCTGTGTGTTCTTAGTATGTGTGAACTGTGCAACATCCCTTGACAACAAATGCTAGAGAAATTTGATTCCTAAACAGAGGGACAATGGGGTGGTCCTGCCTCAATGACTCTACGTAGGTGACAAGGACAGCTGAGATGACCCAGACTGGGGCTGGGACAGGCCAGCTTATGGTCAGGCATCAGAGATCAGGCACTTAGTCTGTCATGAGGAACAGGGGGTCTACATGGGGAACGAACATGAGGGCAACGGGAGTGGGAGTCAAGCTTTGATCTCCATTGTGTGTGTGTGTGTGTGTGTGTGTGTGTGTGTGTGTGTGTGTGTGTGTGTGTGTGTGTGTGTGTGTGTGTAAATATAAGAGAGAGAGAGCAAGAGAAAGAGAGAGAAAGAGAGACAGAGACAGCACGTCATGTGCGACAATGCATAGCCTCTTCATGTGTGCTGAACTAAAGTGGGTGGTCTCGAGGTAATTACTGTCATACGATGGTTGTGATGTGATAATGGCCTCCCTCCCATCACTGTCTGATTGTCTGCTGGTGACAGATTTAAATAACTCCCTCCAAACTGTGGCAAGTTGTAAGTGAAGTTAAAAACAACTTTGTCACAGTGAGATCTCAGGTGCAGAAATGAGATACAGATCTCAGAGTAGTCTACATCTAACATCAGACGAGATGAAATACAGTGAATCACGGGTGGCCTTTGCCTGCATACATGACACTCTCAACACATCCTAAAAATGCATACATACACGTACATACGCACGTACATACGCACACACTTACACTATCCCCAGCCAGTGGTATGAGAACTCAAGTGGAGGTTTGGAGGAAATTTAGAGTGAGACCATGACAAGTCCCTACACCGTTGTTAATTCCACACAGCTGTGTAAACCCAAAATTCTCACACAAAAAACTCTCAGCCTCACCCACACACACGGACACACACACACACACACACACACACACACACACACACACACACACACACACACACACACACACACACACACACACACACACACACACACACACACACACACACACACACACACACACACACGTTATGAAAGATAGAGCAATACAATAGGAACATCTTATTTTTAGACAATGAGTGTATAATCTTTCATATGCTATGAGGAACAGTTGAAGTGCTGGCATGCAACAACCACCAGAGGGCAGCAGTGCAGAGGGCACCATACTGCAGTGTTCTACTTACAAGGAGGCAATGTCCCAATGATTTTTACATGTCATGTTGTTGCGGCCCTGGGCTGTTGCAAAGGAAGTGAGAGAATGTCTATGAAATGGTGCCATCTACTGTCTAGTAGAGCTTCTGCACTGAGCTAGAAGGAAAAAAGCTGACAGCCCACAATTGGAATATATGCATTTCTGTATGTTTTTTTTTCATTAAGTAGGTGAACTGTATACGAAAGAAAGGCATTATGACTAGTAATAGTTTTTGATGTACTGCTATGTGTCGTTTGTGCTGGCTGTACATTGCAAATAAATTCAATCAATCAATCAAGAAGGAATTTGAAAAGGACATTTTTCAGGACATTTTCTCCAGCAGACATTGGCCTCTTAAAGGGTGATGAAGAGCGAAGTCCAGGCCCTACTTCAAAGACATCTTGGCAGAGATAGCAGAAATCAACATCCATGACACTTACCCCCCTCTTCACCGCTCCCCACCTAACTGCGGTATTTGGAAGTGGGATTTTGGCACGGAGTGAGGCAGGGCATTTTCAGAGCAGAGGGTGTGAGACTGAGAGAGACACTAGCTTTTTTCTACCCAAGTATCAATGCATGATTCACAAAGGAAGACCTTTGAGTAATACACCAACACAATTGCTTGGTTGTTTAACGTGTTACAAAGAAATGACACAATGGGATTTAGATCTGTTGGTAATTTGCTTGTACCTTAAGGTACTAGCTTTTAAATTGTAATACTTAAAGAATTGGGAGAACAGCCATACCACCCTGAGCACGCCCAATCTTGTCTGGGCCGGTAGTTATAAAGCCTCTCAGAATGACTCATAGGAATCGCTCTAGAAGCCCTTTTAGGACTACAAGAAAGTCATACTGTACTTAACCTCAGAGTAGGACATCGAACCATGTTATGAAGCTGCCCAGTCATACTGAGCCACGAGTTGATTATTTTTTGAATAACTGAATATAAAAAAACTGCCTAAAACTGAATAGAATGACGTTCATAGAACTCTTTCTTGCCTGCTCCAAAACAGCCAATCATTAGCAATGCATCACCACTACAACTTCAGTGAATGTGGCAGGTTGAAATGTTCCATTATTGAATAAGCTTGATATAATGTTATACATTTTCCCACCGAACTTAAGTCCAAAAATAATCCTGAACTATTTGTCTTTATCATACTTTATCAAACAATACACACTTTATCAAACAATACAAAACAGGCCATGTGCACAGTAGAAAATGGTCATGTTGTCAGTGTACAAGGCAGCCATTCACGTTGATCTACTGTACCTGCATATGAAACCAATACAGAATGATTTAGCATAGCCGACTTTTATTCCCTTGGGAGCTTAGAAGGACTGAGTTTCCTCCATTGCTATAGTGCTCATGTCATCTGTAAAAGACTGATGTTTTCAGTTTGAGACTCTGGAGATGTGACATTTAACTCAAGTGGAAGGGGTCATAAACCTGGGGCTCAATGCTGGGTTCACATTCCACAGTAGAAAGGCCCTTAGCCTGCAGCCTGGATACTGTACACTTAAATTCACTACATTCACAGTCACACAGACCCAGTTCAATTGATTGCAGATAAAGGTGTGCGGATTCACTCTGAATGTGTAATGCTGTATTAAGGGGTGTTAAAGAGATACTGTAGTTCACTATTGTACAACTTAGAGTGCTTATAGGTTGCTTATAAATGGTTCCTTACCTTGAAAGTAGTCTATGGGCCAGGAGAAACTTCAGAGTTGTTTAAATAGCCACTGCTAACTTCAGCTAACTTTAGTCACCACTAAGTACAACCAAAAAATAAGTTCAACTTTTGTGGCCAAATCACCTCAAATGAATTCTCTGACTTGTTTAGAAGTTACTTTGAGGTGATTTGACCAGAAATGTTTAACTTGTTTTGGGTTCCCCCATCACTCCCATTTGTTTTTTTTGTTAGTGGTGGTTAAAGGTAGCTGGAGTTAGTAGTGGCAACTCAATGGATTACAGTTTCTCCTGGTCCAAAGACTACATTCAAGGTAAGGAACCATCTGACAATAAGGTGTAAAATGGTGAACTATCGCTTTTAATACCCCAAAACTATCCTGGAAATCAACCCAAAACCACACCTGTTTGTTAAAGTACAGAGTAAACATTTTGAGTTAACCCCTGGGGCAGTTTGTCTTTATCTGCAATTGTTTGAATGGGGGCCATGTCATATGCGGAGGGACACCTACAGTACAGTACTGTGTTGGTCTCAGGGGTTCAGACTCATGTTGTGAAAATGAACTGTAGCACAGCTAACTAAATACAGCTGGCTCAGTTGGTGTTTTAACATGGATAGAACTTAGGGTGGATTTGGGGTGGTGAGGTGAAACATACATGTAAAGGGTAAAAGTTGCCAAAAGGTCATTGTAATTATCTAACCAGAAAAGATGCCGCTTCAAGATAAGGTAAGTTCAGTTCAGTCAGGTAGTTTGTTGACCAATAAATGAACCATACATGAACTATACTGGTGTTCATGATTTGTCATTACAAGTCTTTGTAATGTGTGGTTTGAACATATAAAGTACATGGACATACAGTGGGCACCAATAACCTTATTTACCCTCATGGAGAGAATCTACAAAGTAAATTGTGGATAGCATTGATAATAGATGGATCCCAACTGATTCTTGCACTCTCACACACCAACTACTTCAAGAACCACAACCAGATGCAATGATTTATCACTAAGATATACAGTTAATCAACTGGTCCATAAAGAACAGGCTATGGTCAAGTACGACGTGAGGACCAGAGTCCCATTCCGTCTTTGTCTCTACAACTCTTACCAGACAAAGAGGCAAGTGAATCTGCCACTTTTCTCTTTAGTGGTCAGTGGCCCCACTCTTGGCTAGTGTCCAGTTCTTCTGGACAAAATGGGCATGCTGCCATTTGGCCCCATGTAAAGGAAATGAATGAGAGAACTTCCTCTTAAATCCTTCTCCCATTCCCCCAAAACCTGCTGATGGAATGGATAACAACACATCTCCCTGTGAAAAACTAAAATGGTATCTCCCATGAGAGTCCTCCCCATGGTGGGTTACAGATAGTTCAGACAATGTTCTTCTATTGTGTTGTAGAAAAACAGAGGGCATCCTTTGGAAAATGGTGTTACTTCATGTTGGCCATTTTAATGACTACAGGGATTACAGTGTTAAGGTGACTGACTGTTGCAAAGAGAATATGCGTGCCCTCCATGTTTTGAAGGGCTGAGCACAGCAAGACAAGTGCATTATCACAGTTTTACTGTATATATCTAATGCCTGAGCAGCCTGCTGTTTATTATAAAGGAATTCAAATAGTGTCTGTTGTTCAGTATATATAGTACATTGTAATAAATGGTGTATGTACTGTCTGTATTCATTTACTACCGTTAATTAAACATGAACTAATTATACACTAACTTTCAAGTTGTTGTCCAAGGTCTGTTCCACAGTGTATCAGAGAGGCCCATATTGTGAGGAGCTGGGCAGGTGATGCCGTCCATAGCTCATCCCCACCATCACCCCTAGCACCACCTCAAAGGAACCACTGCAATCTGCAGCTGGGTAAACATAGTATTCCCTGCCATCAAAGACAACCTATTCACTTGACATTATAGATTCCAGACCTGATAAAAGGCAAAGACAGGTGGAAGAGAAGAATGCAAACATCCTCTGCCACAATTAGATCATACCTGTGTGTCATTAGCCTTCCTGTTGGGGGAGGAGTTTCACTTCCCAAAGCATCCTGGGATTGATTGCGTGTGAGTGGGTTTAAAAGGATATACATTGTCCCTAAACCACTGGTGGGGTCAGGTTACTTTTGTCATTTGCAAAATGGTGGGGTAATCTGATCTCAGATTTGTGGTTAGGTGTTTGAGATGTCAGAATGGGTTTGGTCATTGACTGAATATGACACCTTGAGGTAACACTAGGTAGTAATTACAGATGAAATGTTCCAGAAAAAAAACATGGTTATTAAGCCTGCTAACTACTGTCCACTCTTGCACTCAGGAGCTAAGAGGGGGGCCACTGCCTCCCTCCATTGAAAAGGACTGAGGGGTGGAACTGGATTGTAACTGTTTCAAAGAAGAGAACAAAGCTGAATTAGAGTCTGAACTCTCTTAGATATCCATCTCTGTTCCAGCCAGCACTAGCATACTGTAAGTCTTTCAGCTAATAGTGGTCCAGATTGACGATCATGATTCGTTGATTATTTGAAACAAGTGTATTAGTGGTGGTCTGAACTAAAAGTATGCACACACAGTAGTTCGCCAGGACCGGGTGGAAACCCCTGCCGTATAGTGTTCCTGATCCTGTCATTGAAATTGAGAGGTAACAGTAGGTCTGCCCTCTACCACCACCTACTATTTCCTGTCCAAAGAGTCCTTTGATGACCCATCAATACACACAGGTCGAGTTGCTCTAATGATTTGTTCCCTTTCATTTGGTCTGGTCACACCCAACACTAGGTGCAATTAAGCAAAGTTGGCCTCAGTGTCATCAGGACATACTGTTACGGGTTAAACAACTAACTTCTTTGTGGTGCGGGATGCGCAGAACTTGAAGTACCGTAGCTTCTGTAGCTAGTAGGATAAGGATTAGTATTGCTCTAGCTTGGGCATACGGTTTCATATCCAAGCATTGAGCAATGAGCAGTCAAACTACTGAGGGAAAAGTGGACAAACAACAGGTTTTTAACAATTAACATCTCCAGGACACCCACTAGTCAAAGCAGCAAAATACAGAAAAAAAGAGAGAAAAGAAAGAAAAATACAGAGATTATCTCACAGTCACACTACACTAGCTATGGCAGTCATATCTATAATATATGTACACTGTACAGTATACTAGTATGGTATCCACACAGTAGGCTTCCTCTCTCAGGTTCAGAACTAAACCAGACATGTTTTCCAGCCAACCCCCAGAGGGTGGATTCTTTATCACTGCTTAACTGCTGCTTATACGGAAGGTTTTCTTCACAGCGTAAAGAGCATTGCAATGTTGAGGCGGAAAGGACGCGTGTCTTTCAAACATCCAATGTCACATTCCAAGCTATAGTACTGTACCTGAAACACAGCAGTTAAACTAGCCTGAAAGAAAGCTAAAGGGGTTATCATGAATATGTCTAATAATGTATTTGCTAATAGTTTGTTATTAGTAGTGCCAAATATATTATATAAAACAATGGCAAGTGCATTTGTCTTCAATATTTTCTGATCACCTTTCTCTTTCGTACTGTACTACTTTATCCCCTTTCTTTTAATAATACAGAAACATTCTTATCAACTACCAAAACTCACTCAAAATCATAATAAACATACTACTCAGTATGATTATAGCAGAGAGAGCTCATGTTCTCACAGGTTTATGGAACAGCTGTGCAGCCAGGAAGTAATCCAGATGTGTTTCAGGGTTATGGAATAGGAACACACAGGAACAACTGAGCCTCTGGTATCATTATCACATGAGGTACCCTATAATACATCAGCTCCATGCTTCTTTTCCATTCTTATACATCCTGTGGGGATTCTCCATAGAACCATTAATTTCCAGGGCAGCGATAATAGGCTGCAATGTATAGGGCCAGGTTTTTTTCCTGACCACATGACCTGACAAAGAAAAACCTTCATGGGCCCCAGATAAAATAGGTGCAGTTGGGTTTAAGGATTGAAAAGTTGTATATGTAGCTCAGTAAGAAGTCAAATGTAGAATAGTAAAATGTAGATTATATTCAACGTAATGTACTAACAAGCTCTTGCAACATAACGAAGGCTGTCATTGTCAGTCATTCAACTGCATGTTTCACTGAGATGACCATTGTATGTATAAAGAATGACTATTATGAATCATACTTAATCACGCCTACACGCACGCACGCACTCACGCACGCACGCACACACACACACACACACGCACGCACACACACACACACACACACACACACACACACACACACACACACACACACACACACACACACACACACACACACACACACAAAAGACACAGTGATCCAACAATCCACCTCTATGTGAAGCAGGGAGGCTGAGGGACAATGTAGTTACTGAAACCCTGGCTTGGTCAACAAGAGAAGGAAACAAAGACAGATGAAGTCAGGCCAGAAGATGAACTGGCATCTGTTTCCCTGGAAAGAACTGTCAAACCTTTGAGATGGGAAAAACTGAGCACTCTGCAAATCACTACCCTGGATGCCACGACACACACACACACACACACACACACACACACACACACACACACATTCATATTTATTATGAATGTGCAAATAAGACATTTGACATTTGAAGAAATGTCACAGCTAACCTTTGAAATAAGCAAATTATTGAGGCATAGACAAAGACAGAAACAAGGGAGAACCTGGGCCTAGTCTAGCTGGTAGATTAGATTAGATTAGATTAGATTCAACTTTATTGTCATTGTGCAGAGTACAAGTACAGAGACAACGAAATGCAGTTAGCGTCTAACCAGAAGTGCAAAATAGCAGAAAGTGCAATGAACAGTATTTACAGGTAGTGCAATATATGATCAGTAGTAGTGCAGTATAATATAGTATAGTATAAGCAGTATATATAGCAGTGCAGTATAGCAGTATGTGAGTAGCAGTAGCATTATAGCAGAATAAATAGTTACAGTATGAGCAGTGTAGCAGCATATGAGCTGTATAGGTAATAGACCAGCCTAGGCATATCAGTACATACATTATAAGCTATCTGGAGTTGGTCTCTCAGCTATAGAAGTTTGTTTGACTTAATGTGCATCAGGCTTGAGGCTTTCAGAAAAACCACAGCAAAGATGAAGACACTTGAATATGTTTGAAGTTGAATACAAAGCATTAGGTTTAGCAGATGAAAAGACCAGATCAAGTACTGGCTTGTGCAGCAGGTCAGACTAATACAAATGCAATTATTACATATGCCATTGACATGGGGCTTTTCTCTAAGGCTAGAAGGCTTTCTCTCAGACAGTGCAGAATGTGGCTATTCATGGAGACAAGCCCAGGCATTTAGCAAAACCACCAGCTTCATTCCACCCTCCAGTGATGGTTTAAATATCACTATCATGTCACCTTATTGCAAGTCCACACATCACACCAGAAAGAAAAACGTGACAGTGTGGCTTTAATACATATCATAGGTCTACTGTAGTATGTATACAGTAACAATAATAATGTCTTAATTGTGAATCTGTTAGCAAACGGGGCATAATATTATTTTCAACCTACCAGCCCACCACAATTAATAACAATTTTCAAGTTAAAAAGTGTATTCTGTATTTAATTAGTATCCTCTGTTCTGAAACTAGAAATAGGCTGGAGATTCAACCTTTCGCGAATATACAAACAAAGTGCTGTCACCTTGGCGACTACCGCAAAGTTTGAAAAGTTGTATGGAAAATTGCGACACAGTAGATTATCTACTCATTTATTCATTTACCTGGCCATTGAGATTCGGTCCGTGTGACAACAAGGAGGAGGATGCAGGTATGTAGTCCGAACGACGACCAACTGTCAGGGCGAGCCATGCTTTCCTCAAGTTAATAGGCTATTATGAAATAGTTTCTAGAAATCCGTTCTGATGAATTTGTATCAGCTGATTGTCTTTGAAGGTCTGTACATCTCCGTCTCGATATTACAGCAGCTTCATCTGATAAACTGATGTCTTTGGGTTGAAGTAGAGAAGCTTCTATACTCACCTACTGCAGGTGAGTACTTTACCTGTGCTGCTCGAATTAGGCAGTGCGCACCTTTGCGCAGTGAAACAAATTTGGCTTTAGAGTCCGCAGCCAAAACTGAGGTCGGGAAAGCCATATACAAAACCCAATGAGCCTCTTCAATACGATCCCCAGGGTCCTAAAGAGTTGTTGGATTCATTCAACCTGATGATTGACAGGTCCAATCTAAAATACTACTTAGCTGCACTGTACTTCACATTTATCTCGAACATGACAGCCGACGTCAATCAGTCCAAACTTATATGATGGTATTCTCAGGTTTTCCAAATCTTACATGAGTCACAATACTGTACCATTGTTAAAATGAATATGTTAGCAAATTAATGTTGCTATTATTTCTTTCTATTCAATTGTACTATTCAATTTTCTGTACACCAACACTAATATGGTGCAATGTGTTAAAAAACATGAAAACAAGAACTGCTAAATCAGAATTGAGCACACTAACAGTATGTGTACATGCCCTGTGTTCAGGCATGTTGGCATAATGTAGTAGCACCTACATTTGACTGCCCTATATCTTGTACTCCATACACAGAGAAAGACAGACAATGTACTGTATAGCGGATCTCCCTTAAGCACTAAATCAACTCACCAAAGCATGTGGAAATCAATGTGACAACAAGACCAGTTCAATGCAACCTCAGAGTTCATAAGACACACAAAGTCAAACTACTGTACACAGTAGACTACTGGTTACAGTTACAGCACCTTGAAAACTATATGGTGTCATATTATACCAAGTTTCATTTGCCAGACGGCGGTTCTTTGCCAGTGGAGGGCACCCCACACATCTTTGATAACGACCTGGTATGACTTTCACCAATGAGGAGTTAACAATTCATGCTTGCAAATTTCTCTCAGCCAGGTCGTTACAGTAAGCCAATCAGACTAAATGTCATATTATGGGCTGTCAGAACATGCTTTCTTTGTGAAGTGAACCATTCAATGAAATGACACAAACTTTCCCTATGGTAGCATAGCACTCAGGAATGTCTGAATCCCTAATTTTCAATCATGTCCACACATGTAAGTTGAGTCCACTTTTCACAGTGATTTCACTGCTTTCCACAGTTATGTTGCCTGCGGGTGTGTATCTAGATGTTGTGTTTGTAGGGCCTCCATTTAAGATCCAGATTCCATCCATCTCCCCACACAACTTTGGCTGTCACAACTCAGAAAGAGCCATTTTCAAGGGGCCACTGACACTATAACTGCATACAGTATGAATATACAGTATTACCCATGCTAGCAGCAATTAACACCTGATTTTGAAGCTACCATGGTCTTTTAGAATATCATAAAGGTATTGTGAAAGCTATATCTAGAGAAAAAAAAGTATTTGTTTAAATGGACATTTTGATTTATAATTTTAAAAAAGGGGATGCTCAGTATGCTTTGAATAGGAACGTTGATCCATCAGAACTCAAATTCAGTGAGTTAAACAAGAAATACCAGAAAAGGCTTGATATTGTTGACGCGACAATCTTTTTATTATTATTGTGTAATGTAGCATTAAAAAAGGAAAAGAAATTCAACGAATGAGAATGAATGCAAGAATACAAATCCAATGGTCAGTCACTCAGCCAGGAAAATGGAATCATCTGAAAAAGACAAATGTGTGTATTGCTGTTAGAGTAAATAATGACATTGTGTGTCAAAATAGACTTCTAATCCCAGCTGGTTTCCCTATGTATCAGATAGTATTATCCTCTAAATATGATCCTATAGTGGTACCCTCTACACTCTATACTAACTACAACTACACTCTAATTCTATGCATCAATAACACTGTTCAATTTCAATCACTGAGTTCCAACCAATTAAACAGATAGGCAAACTGTAGATAGGCAGAGTTTAATCAGTGGATTGGCATCATACTGATTGTGGCACAGAAACAATGTCAATACGATGTTCAAGTAACGTCAACATAGAAAAGATGACGTGAACTGTACATCAGGGGAGGCTTGTGGAGGTAGAAATCGGGCTCATTGTAATGTATGGAATGGAATGGAACATGTGTTTGACACCATTCCTTATTCTGTTCCATGCATTATTTAACAGCCAATCAGAGGGCTCGATATTACAGTCAATCAGAGGGCTATATTTAACAGCCAGAGGGCTGGATATCGATATAAAAAACATGCAGTTGCAATTTTTCTGCTTTAGAGTGTGCTGTGTTTGAGTCCACTCACTCCTGCTTGCATTCATGTGAACATGTTTAGATTTATTTACATAGTCTATCTCTTTCACTCTTCTCTTCCGCCAAGCATCAACCCCATTGTTTTGGTTAGTAAACCGGCAAGACCCACTCAGTCCCTCTTCTGGTTGTTTTAGGTTTTACACACACACACACACACACACACACACACACACACACACACACACACACACACACACACACACACACACACACACACATCCACACGTACACATATTGTACCTTTGTTCTCCTGACTGTTAGCCCTCTATTGGGTCTCAGGACCTTTGCTAGTTGTCTTTTCTCCACCATGAGCATAGAGACATCTGACAGACAGATAAAGAGAGACATACAGTTGGGAGAAAGAGAGGGGGAAAAAAGTGATTGTTCATATCAGTGAGGGTTAAACACAGTACTGTACATTTATTTTACATTCATTATCATGTATCTAAGATCAATCAACCAATTGGTGAATCTACCAGCATCTACCAAACACTAGTCCATAACCCTTTCTCCTACCTTTGTAATGTGCTGTCTGTCTGCTCTGCTGAGGACTCTGGTCACCCTCCTCGTTCTTGTCATCATTTTGGTCTGTTTTCTCACTCTCAAAGTCACTGATACCTATCCTGTCCTTCTCACTTACAGTATATTCTTCTCTTCGTCTTTTGGTTTCATTTTGATGATATTAGACAGATTACTCTCATCATTATTAGCCTCTCCTTCATTGACGTTGACACTCTCACTCTCCTGATCTGTCTGTTCCTCATCGTTTGTGTCTGTCTCGTCAATCTGGAGGTCATCTTTCTTTTCCTCATCCTGCTCTTTCTTTCTCTCTCTCTCTCTCTCATTACAAATTGCCTTTTCCTTTTCTTCCCCACACATCACATTCTCTCCTTTTTGTTTTTGTTTTATGTCTCCCTCAGAATTGTCCATTTCTGCAAATACTGTATCAGTCTCTATACCCCCCTTCGTTTCCTCATCTCCCTCTTTTTCTTTCTTCTTTTTGCTTATTTTTACACACTCATCGTCGCCACTCTCTGTCCATTCCTTATTGCTCTCTTCTTCAAACCCCTCGCTCCCTTCATCTACATAAATGATTTCCTCATTCATGCAGTCATGGCTCTCTGTCCATCTTCTCCACTCCTCAACACTTTCTTCCTCCTCAACTTTCTGCATTGTTTTGACACTTACACTATCCTCGCTATCCTCACTATGTTCGTCAACAGAGGCTCCCTCTTCTCTGTTTTTATCCAGTTTATTCTCTACTTTTCTACGTTGCATCTCCTCAACCTGATGTTCATGTCTCTTTGTCTCTTCCTTCCTCTTTTTGTTTTCCTCATGCTCTTTTTCAGTCTCTGTCATCATCAACTTGTCCCCCTTTCTCTCCTCTTGCTGTCTCAACTCTTCACTCACTATTTTCTCCTCCAATTTTTTCTCTTCATCAATCCGTTTCCGCAACTTTTTTTTCATATGGTCCTCCTCCAGCTCGTTCTTTCTCCTCTCCTTTCTTTCCTTGCTTGCTTTCTTTTTAGTTTCTATTTTTCTCTTTATCTCCTCAAACCATGTTCTCTCCCTTAGCCATTCCTTCAGCTTCAGTGTCTCCCTCCTTTTCCCTTCCACCACTTTCATTCTTTTATCTTCCTCTTCTCTTGTTTTCTTCTCCTCCTCTCTCTTTTTGGCCTGCTGCATCGTCTTCTCTAATTTAATCTGTCTCTTATCTTGTTCTCTTTTCACCTGCAACTCCCTCTGCTGTATTTTCCTGACATTCTCCCTCTTTTGCACTATAACCTTCTCTAGATGCACTTCATCACTACTTCTCCTCTGCCAATGGGGAGACTTTCGCAGCATCTTTTTCTTTTTTGCTTCCATCGCCCCTCTTTTTCCCTCCTTCTTTTCCTCAACCTCCCTCCACTCCTCCTCCCTCGGGATTTCTTTTTCCTCCCTGATCCAGTCTTTCCATTCCAATCTCTCCATTTTGTATATCTCCTCCTTTCTCGTCCACTGGATCACCATCAGATTCTCCTTTTCTCTCTTCTCCTCCATCAGCAACTGTCTCTCCATCTCCTCCAGTTTTCCTCCTCCCTCTTCCTTCCTCCTCTGCCCAATCTCCCACTCCTCTCTCTCCTCCTTTCTCGCCTCCTCTTCCACCATCCTCCACTGACTCTCCATCACCCTCTCTGCCTCCATCCTCATCCTCTCTTTTTCTATCTTTCTCTTCTCTTTCTCAAACCTCTTCCACTCCTCTCTCCCTGTCTCTCCATCCTTCCTCATGTCCTTCTCTATGAGCTGGACCTTCAGTTCGTCCTTTCGCTTAACTACTTTAAGAACTTTCTCCAGCTTCCTCTCCATCCAGGACCGCTGCTTTAGTAGGCCTAACTCTAGACCGGCACGCCAGTCGCCCCGACTAACAGTTCTCCACATCTTCATGATGAATTTTCGCTATAAGAGAGAGCCTTTGAAGATTAACAAACCTCTATGTTGCTAGTGAAGGAAAATAATCATTGACTAAGCCACATCCCATGACAGCCATATGATGTCACTGACAGTGTTACACACAGTACACAGAGACTATAACTATATCTATGTTTACCTATAACCATGGCATCCTATTATTATGTCACTGCTCATAGTGACATCATGTCTTATAACCATGACAACCTGATTAGCAGACTTTTCATTTTACCCATTTACTACACACAGTTCATCATAGCTATGACATTGTACAGTACTATACACACAAAAATATGTGTACACTTTAATCAATAATGCTTATATTCTATTGGCTCTATCAATATTTGGAGTATCATGAGACAGTGGTACACCAACAAATATCCAAGCAATGTGTAACCAACCACATAATACATATTGTATTTTTGTTATGTATTTAGGAAATATAAAAATATGCTTGATTTCATGCTATACATTCACCCTTAAATAACTTTCAATCTGAAATCATCATTATCAACATTATTAAATTAATAGATTATTTAGGCATGTTAGAGAAATTAATACTTCACTAGGTGTTTGATTCTGGAAATATATGTTCGATACATTTGAGAAAATAATTATGTACTGTGTATAACAAAATACCTAAATTCAGTCATTTTTTAAAATCATTTTGATTAACAGTACTTACCACTGATCTGTCTTTCACCAACTGCCAGCTAGAATGTTCTCCTACCTAAGACTCCATCCCCATTGGAACCCCTTTATGACATCATCCTGCATTATGACATCGCTCCAAGATAGCATGCCCAATGTGTGTGTGTGTGTGTGTGTGTGTGTGTGTGTGTGTGTGTGTGTGTGTGTGTGTGTGTGTGTGTGTGTGTGTATGATAGGAGGACTGTCACGTCCACCCATGGATATAGGGTCCTACTCATCTCATTACAAGGAAGTGAGGCGGCCGACACTTGTGTTTTTGGCAGGGGCAGGCACTGTATCTCTTTTCCACAAGGGTTTACTGTGGCTGCCAATAGCAACAGTATATAGCACATGTGTTCCCTGACAGATAACGGTTGTTTTTTTAGAACAAATGGACCTTCACTAACACTTACATTTAGGTACAAACTTACTTTATACTCTACTTCGATTTCTCTCGAAAATAAATTCAGGGTTGTTGTAGATTTTGGACACAGGGCATCACGATTGTCCTGTGAAGTGCTTAACCTTCATATTGGTGTTTGATATTGAAATACAATATCACAATAGAATCTGACACTATGCCTTTTAGTTCTATTATGGTCTTCTTACCCAACAGCAGTGAGAGATGACTCCATAGGGGAGAATGTCAGAGGGACCAGCCTCCTTCAAAAGACAGGTCAAAGCAAAATGATACCAACTATGACATTCGGTATGTCCTTTGTGAGACTGGTTGATTTTTTGAAAAAAATCAACCTCAACCGTCACACTCATTTACAATGCAATTACAAAACAATTACTGGACTACTATGTAACAACATATTAATCCAGTGTTTCTAGTAATCACTGTTTTTACAATTCATAACAAGGAAAGTGTTTTTTTTAATTAATGTTTTATTCTATTCCTTCCTGCGTTTCTTACTTGGTGTACATTTCCATTGGCTAAAAGGAAAAGAAAACATTTCTAATATATTTAAGCCCTACATTTGTCCACAGCTTACAGGCAAACATAACAAGGAAATACCTCCGTTACTTAAACTAGACCACAGGAAATAGCTCTACAATGAATACAATAGACCAATGTTCAATGCTGAGAGCTCTGACAAGCGTTGTCATTCAACAAACCTGAAACAAGTGGATTTTGAAGGTACAGTATGTGACCCTCCTAGAGGTCGTCTGTCTATGATAGATGTTTGCAGTGTTTGTAAGTGGCTTTGGCGGACAAAACCACTCCATCGCGGTGATAGCTTAACTAGCGTCTGAGAATGTGTCAATCACCCGACAAGCATTAGTGTTTGTTTTTTTACCATGTTTCCTTCATGAATGGACCAAAAGAAAGGAAATCCATTGTTGCTTGTATGTCGCAATATAAATATAATGTGGAGAACTGTATTTTCTATTCTATATTGAATTTCATTGTCCCAAATGTCACATCAATGCATTGTAAGTTGCACTAATTATGCTGTATATCTCAGTGTTAAATGTATATTCTAAATAATGAGAAATTATAAAAAAAATAACTTTAAGAAGTAGAAGTAGATTAATGCTTTGACATGCTCCATCCTTTGAAAGACTATTGTCTGTGGCTCACTGTAGGTGGAAACCGTGATTGTGGAACAGAACTGGGTCAAATACTTGAGCTGTATTTGATTTAAAGAGAAATATTTTTTTGTTTGCCTGGTTCAATGGAACCAATGGAATAGTCCCAAAAGTGCAACTCAAAGCTAAATCAAGTTCACCTCTAAAACCAACAAGTACTTGACCTACACTAAAGTATGTACAGTATTTGCACAGGACTGTTTAGTGCACTCAGTTCTATGTATTGCGTTTCTATGAAACAGAATGGTGAGGACTCAGTGTGCCAGATCATAATGGGCTCCTCTATCGTCACACAGATCTATCCTTACCTTAGAAAAAAGGAGCGGTCTAGAGCTGGGGTTGGCCTTATCACAGTCAGAGAGATTTGGGAGGTCATTAACATAGCATATCATTTCAGCCAGGTTGGACTGTACATTGCATTGTGTGTAATTTGAAATTCATTACTGTGCAACTTGTGTTGTACATTTGTGTTACTTCACCCAATTGTGAAACGTAAAACTAAAAAGAAAAAAAAAAAGTTTCTGTTTCTCCCTCAGGTACTAAATGTTACAAGGACTACTTTTCTCTGTATTGTTAGGGAGACCAGAGATTATGTGAAACGTATCCCTTGGAAGGAGAAGGGATCCCTTGTGTGGTGTGTGTGTGTGTGTGTGTGTGTGTGTGTGTGTGTGTGTGTGTGTGTGTGTGTGTGTGTGTGTGTGTGTGTGTGTGTGTGTTGTGCGTGTGCGTGTATGTATGTGTATGTGTGTGTATGTGTGTGTATGTGTGTGTATGTTTAAAGGCTACCCTACGGTGACAATCATGATGAACCCCTAAAGGTTGTGTGGAGTGTCCTCCTCTGTCGGGGTTTAACTCAGGATCTGTAGTAAGCTGAGTGATCCATCACAGACCTGCCCTCAGGTCTATATTTAGGTCCTATGGGCCAGTGAATGGAGGCTTGCTCTATCTGCCTTTCTGTCATCGAAGCCGGTGGTATATTTAGAGCTAGCAGTGGCAGCAGCTGCGAAAGTATTTAATGGTCCCCCCTCTTCTCTCTCTCTCTCTCTCTCTCTCTCTCTCTCTCTCTCTCTCTGTCTCTCTGTCTCTCTGACAATGCCAGTCAGGGCGCCTCAGGACTGGGTGACGCATTGACCAGGCACTTAGAGTAGACGTTGGTGTGGTCATTCTACAAGAGCTTCTGTGCCGCACATTTCACTTGGTGGATAAATAGAACAGGACAAATCGCAAAGAGGAGACAAGCTTCTAGTTGTTTGGAACGGGAGATCACAGTTATGAATGAAAGATTGAGCCATTCACCACTATAAATGTTATACGACCTTTAAAGAAGACTTTGACAGTGAAATTCAACCTGTAAGAGGCCCATTTCCGACAAACTGAGAGCGGAACTGCAACAGACCACAGCGAGTGGGAAGTGAAGTATCTCAAGGAGTTCTATCTGTACAATCAGACCAGACTTTGGCCATTTTTAGAGGCAGTGAGCTACACTTAGACCTGAGTCAAAGGTCATTCTAATCAAATCAAAGCAGCGGACACAGCGGTCAATAAGAGGAAATTCAGTAAATCAGGAATTGGTGTGTTACTCTATATTGAACAAAAGAGAGCATTTCGGCATCACTGGTAAGTTTGACATATTCCTGCTTTTTCCCATGGTACAGTATGTAGAATTATGTCCGATTTAGATTTGACTGAAATAAGTATTTCAAGAATTAAGATAGAAGTTCAATTCAAAATGACCACGTGAGGGGTTCTGGTAGTTCCAGTGTTAAGAATAATTAGCGCCTCTACGCTATAAACTGCATGTTTACTACGTTACAGATAGACCAGTACTATTAGACTACAAATTGACAGTTGTCAATATAAACAGTACCTTTACTTATTGCCATGATGGTACTAGACAAATACATGGATCAATGGCCATGATCCAGCAGTAGGATGTATGACTGTCTTTTGGAGGGAAAGGCTGCAGATCTTAACTTAAAGAAGACATGTAGACCACAGTTAACAGTATGGACCATTGATATACTGTACATACATACTATAACAAGATACAGCTAATATAACCAACCAATGGATTTCCTATGAGAGACGGATTGTTGCAGTGATTGGTGGCACCAACACAGGCACAGTCAGTTGATAAAGTAGAGCCACGTTTCAGTGTTTACTTTTTCACAGACACTTGCCTTCAATTCAGTGAGAAAAAAAAATAACAAAGAAAAAAATGAAGATGCTACTTACGTGGCTTGTGGGCTATGACAAAAAAACTGTCCCAGGGAGAAGACTACATAATATATTAGGAAATAATAGAAACCAAAATCACAGTCTTATTTTGGCAGGTGGAGTACGAAGTTAAACATTTCAATGGCGGTGTTTTTTGGCACCAGCTGCAGTTCTCCCCATGGTATAGTCAGCTTCAAAATCTCTCGGCTGGATTGCTCCCTTTGTGGTCCCATGGACATGTGAGTGAGAATGTTCTAAATGTAGGAACAGATCTTTCACATGATATCCATCAATCCTTTAATACACTTTATACCAGGACTATTGTCTGTAAGTACAGGTATGTTTCACTGCACTGATTGTATGTTATCTGACACAAGCCCCCAACACATCTTTATTTGGACAGACTATTTTAAATACCGCCCCAATGAGCTACAGCACCAGCTGGGATGCCTGTGAACTAAGAGGGGCTTCTGTGATTTCAAAACTCCATTTCCTGTTAAAGAAGTGAACATGTGTGATGAAAGGGGAGTAAACGTAACACTGAGGTGAAGATCACGGTAGGCCTACACTTCAATGTGTTTGGAAGAGAACCTTATTCAATATCTTATTTCTAAATTCACAGCTTGGTATGCGATAAAGACATCTCTGACATCAGCAAGAGACCCCCCCCCCCACAGCGTATTTATTCTGCCAGTCAAAGTGAGAAGAAACAGAGGAAGCCAATATGGACATTTTCGGCGGTGCCCCTCGCTTGCTGGGCTACGCACGCCCAGTGGTGGCACAGTGTGGCACGGATGCCGTCCTAAAATGCCAGATCGGCGGTGACCCTCGGCCCGATGTGGTCTGGGAGCGTAAGAATGTACAGATCCTCTCGGAAGGACGCTTCAGGCTCTCTGAAGAGGGAAAAGCCTACTTCCTCACCATCACAGGGGTGACTAACCAGGATGCTGGTCAGTATATCTGCAAGGCCTGTAACAGTGTAGGGGAAACGTGTGCAGCGGCCACATTGAAAGTGGAAGGAGAGGGTCAGGAGGGGGACGTGGTACAGAAACAGATAGAAGTCAATGGTGTGCAGCAGCCAAGGCTGGAGAACGGGGAAAATGGGGGACAACATAATGGGGAGGTTGGAGGGCAACAAAACAGGGAGTTAAGAGGGCAACAAAATGGTGATTTTGGAGGGAAACAGAATGGGGAGTTTAGGGGGCAACAAAATGGGGAGTCTGGAGAGAAACAAAATATAGAGATGAGGCAGCAGAATAGGGAGAGGAGAGAAACACTCCAGCCCCAAGAGGAGGCACACCCACCGGCAGATGACAAGCCGCGCTTCCTCATCAAGCCTCTCTCCCTGCGGGTGGACCGGGGGGAGGACGCAGCCTTCTCCTGCAAACTCTGGGGGACCCCTCTCCCCGAGGTGGTATGGGAAAAGGACGGCAAGAAGCTGAGCGACATCTTTGAGAGTGCCCACTTCAGCGTGGGCAGCCAGGAGGGCGGCTGGTGCCAGCTGAAGATCTACCGCACACGGATGCCTGATGGCGGCGTGTATATTTGCAAGGCCGCCAACCGCTACGGGGAGGCGCGAGCGGGCGCTGTGCTTCTGGTGGAGCCTGTCCCGGAACGAGAGGAGAGCGGAGCTGGGAAGTCATCAAACGGATACTCCAACAGTCGTGGGTCACCTCATGCTGGGAGACACAGGAGCAGTAGACATCATGGCTCCTCGAGACAGCCAGAGGATCCTCACCTCAACTCGTCCAAAGTGAAGAAGTTTGCGGTGACGGAGGGGAAACATGCCAAGTTCCGCTGCTTTGTGACGGGGAAACCTAAGCCTGAGATCATCTGGAAGAAAGATGGACTGCCCCTGGAGGCCGGGAGGCGTCACCTTGTCTTCGAGGACCGCGAGGGCTACTACACGCTTAAAGTGCTGTACTGCAAGCAGCAGGACACAGGGCTCTATGTGTGTGCTGCGTCTAACGCCCTGGGACAAACTCTCAGTGCTGTTCACCTGTCTGTCAAAGGTAGGTCATACTGTATGACACTCTTTTTTTTTTTAAAGTTGCATTATGGAGGATTTTGGCCCTGTGCATGCTCTTGAGCCAGAATGGGTCCCTTAAATAGTCAGAAATAATGGCCAGAAATGATCTCATTGGCCTAAACTAAAAGCCTAAAACTAAGGATTGTGAGGCAATAAATGTATTGATATTATATCAAAGTAGTAGAATAACCATACATCTTTAACTCTTGCTGCCTTCCTCATTGCATTCCTTCACCACTGGTGATTAACAATCTCACTTGAGGTTAGGTATAAGGAACAGCCTTGCTCTCATCCACCCAGTTTAGTCAGTTGAGTCAGTCATCATTTTATGGAAATGACATGAAGGAGAAATCCTCATGTTAGCCCTGAAACATATCTCTGACCTCATAGGTATGTCATGGAGACGAACTTAGCTCATAAGCGGCACTTGTCGTGACTAATCGCTCTATGTACACTGTGGAAATGCATGGCTAAAAGATAAGTGTTAAATCACCCTTCTAATTGTTAATTGTTTTTTCATAATTCTATCATAACAGAAAGATAATCCTAGTGGATCCTACCCACCCATTCGGCACACTAGAGTCAGCTGGCCATGTCAGTTAAATGATTATCTGTCTCATGCAGGCATCCAGATCCATTGTGATTGAGTCTTGATGAATTGAGCTACTTAGTGGGAGCCCTGGGGTCTTCCGTTGGGGGCAGATTCTATCTACAGTTGACGTGTCATCACTCATAATATGCTATATGAGTGTCTGTCTGTTATGTAGGGTCTGCATTCAAAGACACTTGAGATGGAGCTCTAATGAAACTTCAAGCTCTTTGATTGACTGGAATAGAGATGGGAGGCATCTAGGAAGTTATGTTTTATTCTTCAGTAATCTACTGCTATATGCTTTTAAAAAGTATGCATTCCCTGTCCCCCAGTCTTCCTCAGCTTCTCCCTTGCCTCCCACCCACTGCCTCCCACTAGGCCTAGTCTCCTACTGCCTTTCCCTGCCCCCCTCAATCCCTCCGGCCCACCCCATACTTGCATGTCTTCCTATATTTAGTGCCTGAATCATGTCCTGAGGTATGCGTCCTGTGAAAGACAGAGACAGTCTCTGTTCCAGCTATTAGCACAGCTCCATTGAAGTATTATTATTGACCAAATAAAAATAATGCAGAGATAGATGGGATAGCATATTTACAATATACTGTATGCATTTGCAATAGAGCTAATTGTGTATAGTGTGTCTAATTGAAATCTTACAGTATGTCAAAATCCCACAACTTGTTTTAACTCTCAAAGTTCAAGCAGTAATATTGCTCCTGAGATAGACCTTGCTAAAAACTATAATTAAGATTCCCACACAATGGAAGTCTCCACACAATGGATGGATTAGAAGAAGTTTATATTACAGCTACCTGTACTAAGAGACATGCAGTACTGTAGTGTGATTTGTTTTGAAATGACATCTTATAACTTACCTTTTTATCCTTGCTTTTACTTAGGCTTTACTTCATTCAGTTATTTCAACACATTTGAGTTTTTACTATTTACCATGCATTAGTCTCTACATTCCTCACTTGTTCTCTGCTTTTACAGTATTCTACAGTATTCTACAGTATTCTACAGAACTCTCATGGCTGTTATACTTGTTATCCTCTTATTTATTTCGTCTTTTTATTTCCTCTCTTTGTTTTTATGAATTTTCCTGTAAAACTTTGTATTGCATGTGTGCATGAAATGTGCTACATATAAACTTTTGATAGTCTAAAGTTTGGTTTGATTTTGATTCCACCTGAAACACAATCTCCTTATTTGATCTACAGGTCCACCAGTGCGGTTCAGGCGGTCGCTCACTGACGTGGAGGTGAGAGAGAGGGACGTAGCCGTACTAGAGTGCGAGGTGCCTGAGGAGTCCATCCCTACTGCATGGTACCTAGAGGACCAGAGGCTACAGCCCAGCAGTAAATATGGGATGGAACAGAAGGGAACCAAACGCAGACTCACCATCCATGATATCGGAGCAGATGATGACGGGGTCTACCTCTGCGAGATGCCTGACGGAGGGAAGAGCATCGCTGAGCTAGCAGTCAAAGGTATACTTCTAATATTATTGAATAAGCTTACTTAAACACTATTACTATGCTAGTGACACCGTGTCTGGCTAGGAGTAAGGAGTGTGATAGTTGGTTAGTTTCAGCTACAGTATGCTTCTTGTAAAAAATGCGCTTTTGTTGGCTACTCGACCACAATACAGTACGTTGTCAGTGAGTCAAATTTAAAGTACACATTAAATTTTTTCTGTCTGTAGAGCATCAGTCATGTATTCTCCAATATAGTACAGGAAATAAATCATTAGGCTACTTTGAATATCAGCTCAATCAATGTTATTACAAAATGATCAAATAATTTGGACAATACAATATGATACTGTGTATGATGGGCTCATGCCCTGAACATGAACTCAATTATTCTTTGAGTGCAAATAAAATGACTCTCCTTCGAGATCTAATGCAATAGGTGACCCTTGACTCTCTCTCTCTCTCTCATCCCCCAGGGACAATTGTTCGTAAATTGCCCCGCAAACTGGATGTTCTGGAGGGGGAGAATGCAGTATTTTGTGTGGAGGTGGAGGAGGAGGAAATGGAGGTGCACTGGTACAAAGACGGCTTGAAGCTACGTGAGAGCCACCAGACCATCCTGAAGTCTTTTGGTAAAACCCACATCCTGGTCTTTGTCAACGTCGCCCACCAGGACACCGGGGTGGTAACCTTTGTGACGGGCAGATCCAAGACCTCCTCACGGCTCAAAGTCAAGGGTAAAGGGGCTATGAACACAATTCCTGACCTTGTGTTTTATCTACATAGCATATGGTTGAGTAATTCTCTGTGATTGTGTGACTAGCCTCTTCATCCTATATCATTCCTTGAACACAACAGATATTCCTAGAAATGAGACAGGTTATGGTGACTATCAACATAGTTTAGACTGTTGAACCCCCTTTAAAGAGACACGTTACCAGAAACAGTAAGTCACCACTGCATCTCCTCTCAATCTACTATGACAAACCTTACTCACCCACTTACTCATTCCCCTGCCATTTGTATCAGCTACCAGACATAGTCCGCCCATCTGTCCAGTGGGGATCCAGATAGACGTAGACAGGCCCAACAGTGTCCTCCTCTCCTGGGAGCCGGCACCCACCACCCAGACCACCACCCGCTCCGTATACGTCCTGGAGAGGCAGGAGGTGGGCTCCCAGGAGTGGCAGAAGATTCTGACCTCTGACACTGCCACATCTGCTGAGATCATGGGTGACAGCGTGCCGTGCGAGGGTAACTTCCGCTTCCGCGTCTGCAGTGTCAACAAGTACGGCCGTAGCGGTCACGTGGAGTTTCCTAAAGTAGTCCACCTGGGTGAGTGGATGAGTGTGGCATCACATATTCTACCGTCGTTTTCTGGCAAAGGGAGTGTTTTTAGAATTTTTTGAATTTTCCAAAGAAGGTCAATGAGACACTTGATTTTACAGTGTATATCTCATGATTGTGCTCTGGAGACCTTGGGTGGTGTTCTGTAGTCTGTGTATTGTACATAAAGAAAGTGCAATGCGAAGCACATATAAAATGGATTATCTTGGTGGCAAGAGGTCTCAAATAGAGAAGATTTTCTGTACAAAATATGACAGCTCCACTTTTCTGTCTCCACTGTTCTCCCCCTCAGTCCCAGGGCCCAAAATCCACTCACCCCTCCAGGGCTGTGAGGTGGTGGAGGGAGAGGATGCCTGCTTCTCCATCGAGCTCTCCGCCTCTATGACGGGGACATGGTTCATTAACAGCACCCAACTGCAGCACAGTGAACGCTACTCTATCCGCCACTCACAGACACAGCACTCACTGGTGATCCACAGTGCCAAGGTCACAGACGACACAGCAGAGATTACCTTCATTGCCAAAGGAGTCAGAGACTCAGCTGTCCTCAAGGTTCAACGTAGGTGTTGTGAAACATTGTTTGAAGTAAAGTAAAATAACAAAATAATGGTGTCATGCAAGAATTGTTCGCATTTCTTGTCAACTGCATTAGGAAGGAATCATTTTAGTGACTCATAGTCAATTGTTCCATGCTACGCTGAATTTTCGAAATATCAAATGCTAAGCAGTCATGTGATTTTTACAATACACTGCATGTTTATAGTTATCTGTAATAATTACTTTCCAGCTGCAGTTGTGAAGTTCACCCTTCTGTCGGAAACGGACAGTTACAAGAAGGTTGAATCTGGCAACCCGATTGTCCTGTACTGTGAGGTGTCATACCCCTTAGCCAGAGTGTGCTGGTTCAAGGATGGAGTGGAGCTCCAGGTGACTGACGGCTTGAACATCCAATCAGAGGGGAACATGAGAAGGATTGTCATTCAATCAGCAGAGTTCACTGACTCTGGGGAGTACACCTGTGAGACCATGGGTGACGTCATCAAATTCAATGTGGAGGTCGAAGGTGAGTGTTCATTTCGTACTTGTCCATATTTGAGATCATTAACAACAAAACTCAACTGATAGATCTGCAGATCAGTGTTTCGAGTTCTGTAACTATCTCACCTCTTCATTATCAACATCAACCAGGGCTGGGGTCAATTCCATGAAAATGTATATAAATTCAATTCAATTTATGTTTTTAATTTAAATTCAACCCCTGAATTGAAATGAAATTAATTTGAGAAATGTAATGGAATAACTCCAATCCTGATGTCAACATCCCATTGAACACCGCCTCATTGAATCCCCAACATGGGAACTCAACATTGTGGTGACATTATATGAATAACCCCCATCACATCTACAACATGAAAGAATTCCAACCCAGCCATGTCATGCAACATCGGATTAATGTTCACACCGGCTAACTGAGCATCTCATATCTCTCACATTAACCAATCATAACACCTATAGCCGCTCCAGCCACGTTCTGCCAAATACCAGAAGTGGAGAGGACCAAGTCCCTTGAGGCGGGTGACCCCATTATGCTACAGTGTGACCTGTCAGACCCAGATGCTCAGGTGTACTGGTACAAAGATGGCGAGCAGATCTTCAACCTCCCTGGGGTACACTTGCAGGAAGAGGGGTGCAGAAGAATGCTGATTATCCAATCAGCTGATTTTTCTCAGTCTGGCGTGTACACTTGTCAAACAGCTGATGATGTCAGTGTGTTTCAAGTGGAGGTCAAAGGTGATCAAAGGAGATTGTTGTTCTGTTTTTCCTGAGACGGAATGCTAATACGATTACTTTCATTTTGAGGTCTAATACTGTAACTTTGTTTTTGTTGTTGTTGAATAACATGATTGGTGTTTTATGGAGTCATTACAAGTTTAAGTGTGGACTTACAGTATTTGTTCCTCTCTAGGTTTTACCTGCTTGTCTTATCTTCCTAATTGTGTTTCTGAAGACTTACATTTCCAACTCGTTACTTGAATTTTAACAGGGTCCCTTTAACAGGATGCATCAACTACTCCACACATCCTTACAACCAAACTAATCTCTTCTTGCTTCCTCAGTCCAACCAACAAAACTCTAACCCAGACTATCAAACCCATTTGACTAACCATCTACCTGACCAAACTCTAGCCTAACCATAAATCAGATCATCCAAACCAACTAACCATCTCTCCTTGCCTCTCCAGTACACCCAATCAAACCAAAACTTACCTCAGCCCATCCAACCCCTCCACATGGCTAACCCTCCCCTCTGTCCCCCCAGGTCCCCCTGTATCATTCAGTGCTGTCCCTGAGGAGGACCTCCATAAGAGTGCCATGGAGCTGGACCCTGTGGTGCTCTACTGTGAGCTCTCCAGAGAGGACGCCACAGCTCACTGGTACACTGCTGGAATATTCTAGCTATGAAAGCTGCCCACTAAACACAATACACAAACACTGATACATTCACATGGTATCCTTGAGGTGGAAGTAGTAGTAGATTAAAGAAAGCTCCGAATGTTTATGAAATTAACAAACAATTACTTCTATCCCTATCCTATCCCAGGTATAAGGATGGGTGTGAGATCCATCCTAGTGATAACATCACCTTGCAGGCAGAGGGCGCTATGCGAAGGCTGATTATACGCTCGGCCGAGAGCACAGATAAAGGGACGTACACCTGCCAGGCAGGAGACAGCAGTCTGTCCTTCACAGTCAACATCAAAGGTGCAGTATGGTGAATTCTATGGGACAGTATTACCCTACTCACACTACTGAGCCAAACCGAGCTGTGCTGGCCTACTTACATATTCACTATAGTTGTTACAATACAAGCAAGTACAGTATGGTTAGCGTGTAAGCCCTACAGTATGTGTTCATGTTAGTCAGCCTGTTACAAGTAACAATGAGGTTGGCTCTATTGTCTTACCAAAATAAAGCTTTCCCTATTCAGTCACTGAACTAAGTTGCAGTGGTTATGAGATTTGTCACATGACGTCAGACATTTGGTGATGATGACGATGATGACAATGATGATGATGACGATGCTGATGTTGATCATCTTGAAACACAGAGCCACCTGTGATGATAGTGGAGCCTAAGGAAGACATTGTCATGGATTGTCACATCTCAGAGGAGATCGTGTTGCAGTGTGAGCTGTCTCGCTCCAGTGGGGAGGTTCGCTGGTTTAAGGACGGCCTGGTGGTCACAGAGAGCGATAACATCCAGCTAATGTCGGAGGGCCCGTACAGGAGAATGACCATCCTCTGTGGCTCAGTGGAAGATTCCGGAGAGTACATCTGCAATACGGATGGAGACTCTGTGTTCTTCCAGCTCAGCATCACAGGTAGTATCCAGGGTTGTTGGATTGCTGTATCTATTGATAGTACAGTCGTTATAGTACATGTGAATCAAATCAAAGTCAAGTCGAGTCAAGTTGGGGTTAAGTAATACTGTACATTAAGTATCATATTCTCACTCCTCAGTCAATTCATTCTAAAAAGCTGTTGATTTCACCCATAAAAGATATGTTGCCCTAAGATTTCCTGGCCCTTCATTCCACCCCCTCCAGAGCCTCTAGTCAGAATCGTTTCCCCCAGTAAGTCTGAGGTAGAACTGGTCAGGCTGACCTCTGAAAGGCTGGAGCTCAGCTGTGAGATCTCCCAGCCCAAGGCCCAGGTCCGGTGGTACCGAGATGGGCTGGAGGTGGATGAGAGCTCCCATCTCATCCTGGAAGTCCAGGGAGCCCACCGGAGACTACTCATCCCCAAAACCACGGTAGAGGACACAGGAGAGTATGTGTGTGACACCAATGACGACTCTGTGACCTTCCTGGTGATTATTGAAGGTATGGATGGGGTCAGTGAACTCTCTCACACAAGCCGTTGGCTGTATTAGATTTGAATCTATCATAGATTGTTGTATTAAATGATAATTTGTTGATGTTACTTATCCCTGACAGGTGTAATTAATTATTTCTTATTATAAGCATTTTATTTATTTATTATTAAGTATGTATGAGCTTTCATAATGTATGATTACCACATCTTATGTCCCGCTTTGTGGCAATTCTTCGACAATTCTTTTAGTCAAATAATGAAAATCTAAAATGACAAAACAAATTCTTCATCTCAGAACCCCCTGTGAAGCTTGCCCGTCCTAAAAAAATGTCTGACGTATTGGAGCGTTTTGCTGGGGACCCCATCGTACTCGAGTGTGAGGTGTCACGCTCTAATGCGGAGGTGAGCTGGTGGAGGGATGGAAGAGAGGTGGAGGAAAGTAGCAACGTCACCATCACTGAAGATGGACTCATCCGGCGTCTAACCATCCACTCCCCCAGCCCGGGGGATTCTGGGAATTATACCTGTGACACCACAGGTGACAAAATCGACTTCCAGGTCAAAGTCTCAGGTAAGAGATCATGGATGAAGCACCATTCAACATCTAATACACTACCTTTAGTGCTTAAAGTCTTCAGTCCCTTGTGAAGAGTGCAGGTTTTATTGTTCCTGTTCCTGTATTGTTATACTAATTTGATTGTCTTGATCTTTTGTCACATGTTAGCGAAAACATAGATTTACACCTGGCCCCATACAATTAAAAAGTTAAAATTAGTCAAAATTAAGTTTGTTATTATAATCTTTAACCACCAGAGTCACCAATAAAAATTCTGAGGAAGTCGGAGGTGAAGACAGACAAGAGGTCCCGGGTCACTGATGACATTGAGTTGGAGTGTGAGCTCTCCAGGGCCAACGGCGTGGCCAAGTGGTACAAAGATGGCCGCCGGTTAGAGGGGGACGAGAGGTTCTGCGAGGAGGAAGAGGGTGCATTCCGCTCACTAGTCATCCTCAATGCAGAGCTTGCAGACTCTGGGGAGTATTCCCTAGAGGCAGGAGATGACAACATCACCTTCCATGTCACTGTGGAGGGTAAAGAATGGATCTTTTTTTAATTCATTCATGTATATTTTATTATTATTGTTATTTATTAGATTTAATTTTATTCATTCATTTATGTTTTATATCTTAGCTTGAGCGCTAACAAATAAAACCTTGAAATTACTTTTAGATAGCTTCCAATAAAAACACAAAACATTGCGTCCCCTCCCTGTCCAGAGCCTCCAGTAACAATCCTGGGGAACTCAAGCGAGCACCAGGAGATGGTGGCAGGAGACGACCTGATCCTGGCCTGTGAAGTGTCTCGTGCCAATGCACAAGTCCAGTGGTACTTCAACCAGCAACTGCTCTGTAGTGACTCCCGTACATACATCGAGAGCTACGGCACGCTGCGGAAACTCATTCTCTCTGACGTCCAGCCCTCCGACTCTGGGAAGTACATGTGTGATGCAGTTGACGACAAGATGATCACGATGGTCAAGATCCAAGGTACTTTACTGATGTGGAATTCTGTTGCACAGCCTTAACAATTGACCACAATGTAAAGCCTATATCTAGGACACGGTTTTTCTGTGTCAGGTTGCATGGACACAGGAACAACTCAGTCCCCTATACAAAGGTCAGACATAGACCGCTGTTATTTAAAAACAAGAAACACAAAAGCAACATCTCTCTGTATATTTTGGAACAGAACCTCCAGTGACCTTCCTGAACAAAGAGGAAGCAAACATCTTGACAGGTTACGAGGCAGAGAGCGTGACACTGATGGGTGTGGTGTCCAAGGAGAGGGCGGTGGTGCGCTGGCTCAAAGACTGGACGCCGATCGAAGGGGACCGCTTCCACACGGGCATCGAGGGGCACCAGCGTTTCCTCACGATCAACCCACTCAGGCGGTCCGACGCTGGCGAGTACACCTGTGATGCTAGCACAGACGAGATGCACTTCAGCCTGCTAGTCAAAGGTAACCCTTGTGTTTTTACTCTTTTTATGAAACTGACTGGGTTGAACTTGGATGACTGGGTCGAACTCTCCTGGATGCTGCAAAGTTCTGTTAGCTCACTAAGCTAAAACCTAGGTGTGAACACTAGGAGATAACACACACTTTCAGGTCTCAGACAAGGTTACTCATCATGTCAGTATGGTTCCAAACCACCTCTGGTATACTGTATTTTTAAAGGTAACGTCGATATGGATGAGAAAAGCATACCTCTCCCTCAACCTCTGTTTTTCCTAGAGATGAGGATCAAGTTTGTGAAGCCTCTCCATGATACTCGGGCCCATAAGGATGGCATGGTGACCTTGCGCTGTGAGGTGGGTAAGCCCAAGGCTGACGTCCAGTGGCTGAAGGACGGCGTCGAGGTGGTCGCCAGCCGGAGGTTCACCATCCGGGCTGATGGCGTGGAGCGAAGCCTCGCCATCCATCGGCTCACCGATGAGGACACTGGGGAATACGCCTGCGAGTCCAAAGATGACAGGACTGTCGCCAGCCTAAGAGTAGAGAGTAAGTATGGCCCTCGAAATTGGAGGTGCTGCTGTTTGTTTAGTATGCTGATGCAACCAAGTGTCGATAAAGAATGGCATGTCAACACCTGGTAAAAGTCTTCAGTGAAATAGTTTCCTCCATGTGTTACTCTAGGCTAGAAGCACAGAGCTGGTTATTTCTTTCAAAGCTAGAAATGTTCACATCTGAAATGTCCATGTTATAGTTAGTCTTGCTTGGCCAGACTTACAACTACAGACACTCTGGTCACCCAAGACTATGTGATGGTAGACCCTCTCATCATCCCTCTCACCCAATTACTCTCTCTCCTTCCTTCCTTTCCTTCCCCTTGCCTCTGTTACCTCCTCCTTCTCCTCAGTGCCTCGTGTGGTCGAGTTTCTCACTGAGCTCCACAACACCACAGTATTAGAAGGAGAGGACGCCACGTTCAAGTGCGTGGTCTCCCCCGAGGATGTCCAGTTGGTATGGGTGATGGACAATGAGCCCATTGTCCTCGGTGACCGTTACCAGGCGACCCAAAATGGTCTTTGTCACAGCCTGCTCATCCGAAGCTGCCAGGTCCTGGACTCTTCCAAGATCACAGCTGAGGCTGAGGGTGTGGTGTGCAAGGCCAATCTCAAAGTGCAGGGTGAGTCTGTGACTGGGGGAAGGGGGTTTTGTGGTGATTCCCAGTGCCCTCCTGCCATTGTCCTCCTAACAAAATGAAAAACAAGACACCTCAACATCTTACAGATTTCCCCATTTAATAGGTATTTCTCTCCCTCTTCCTTTGTTTCAGAGGCTCAGGTGTTGTTCACAAAGAAGATGGAGGCGGTGATGGCAGAGGAGTATGGCGATGCTACCTTAGAGACAGAGGTCAGTCTGGACACAGGCGAGGTCCAGTGGATGAGGCAGGGGGTAGTCATCCAACCGGGACCCCGACACACGCTGGGGCTGAGTGGCCGCAAACGAAGCCTGACTATCCGCAACCTCACCCTCTCTGACCGGGGGACCTACCGCTGCGAGACCCTGCATGACCGCACACAGGTCAAGCTCAATGTTGAGCGTAAGTGGACTGAATGAGTGAACAATGTTTTCCGGGACATGTGAACACACATGCATACATAAGCATACATATACAAAATACATACATACATACATACATACATACATACACATAAACACACACACACACACACACACACACACACACACACACACACACACACACACACACAAGTTCTGGTTTTCTATTTGTACGTATTGTATGGTGGCCTTCACAGTCTTGTATGGTACCACCAGATACTGTACCAAATATAACTCATGTTCCATGGGTAAAGCCCCTGTGGGTGTGTGAAGGCTGATGAAATGTTGGTAGGCCCTCTTACACTAGTGTATGTGTGATGAAGTGATGAAGGCAGAAATGGCTCATGACTGTAGGTGTAGTATAATTTTTTTCACCTGTTAATCTCTGCAACCAGACAATATTCAGTTGTCAAGCAGGCAATATAACATTCTACATTGTATTCTATTCTTTCTTTACATGTTTTATATGAACAGTGTGAGATTAACAAAACATGGCAATGTAGCAAATGTTCTTCAGTGCACCATTTCTCCTCTTTCCCAGCGAGGAAGATCACCATCCGTAAGGGGCTGAACGACACGGAGACATTTGAGCGGGAGACGGCATCCTTCGAGGTGGAGCTGTCTCACACAGACGTGGAAGGGGTGTGGCAGAAGGACGGCATCCGAGTCAAACCAAATAACCACTGGCGGGTGAGCACGAACGGGCTTGTCCACGGCCTCACCCTCTCCAACCTCACCCTGGAGGACACAGGCACCATGGTCTTCTCAGCCGAGGGGCTCCGGACCTCAGCCAGACTTACAGTCAAAGGTGAGGTACTGTAGTCCTCTAGGATTAGAAGGATGAAGGTATAGTAGTCACCATAAGAGGTAGTCACCCAAAAGGTGCTCACAAACAGAAAGAGGCAACTGCCGGCCAGGAAAAGGTTATGTGAGCCCAACTGTGTGTATCATCTCTCTAAAGCTCATGTTGGTTGGTCATAGAGACTCCAGTGAGCATCCTGAGGAAGCTGGCAGACCTTCGCTTTGAGGTGGGCTATCCTGTCACACTGGAGTGTGAGTTCTCCAGACAGAATGTGGAGGTCAAGTGGAACAAGGTAAAATGATCAATGTAAATGTATGGGTTACTGCATTTTTTGAGCAGTATTTGTGTCAGTCATGTAAGAAGACTGGGTTTTCATTGAAACAGTGCAGACATCTACTAAACATTTAAGTTACTGTCCTAATAAGCAGACTACTTAGACATATTGAGTCTACAACAAATAAGGGCACAGCAATTATATGTAATGCAGAAATGTACATGTTACAGTTGTTACCTCCACATCACAAGAGACACACAAGCAACTTGTAAGTTTGTGTCATCCAAGAATAATGTCATACTGTATTGTTAATGGCCCTGTCCCATCTGCCTTTTGCACTGTAGAATGGGACGGAGCTGAAACAAGGGCAGACTCACCGGATCTACTCCATGGGACGAAAGCGCTTCTGTCAGATCCTGCAGTGTAGCCTTACTGATGCAGGCACCTACACCTGTGACACAGGAGAAATCAACACATCCTGCACTCTAGAGATATACGGTAAGAACAAACAAAAAGTCCCAATCAACAATGTTTTTGTTGTGTGTGAAAGAAACACCTCAGTATACTTTATAAAATGAATAATATAGATGTAATAATATCTAAAGGAAATTAAACAAAAACTACTTTAAGACAAATTAGGATAAAACACATTGCCAACAAGCATCGGCCCCTGGCCTTCAAGTGTCATTTGATACATTTTGTGTGTCATACTGCTATCTAGAGGTATGGCTGGATGGTACAGTCTGCAATGTTTTTGGTTTGGTGGTGGATAGTCCAATTATGCCAGCTCTCATACAGTAGGTTCCATACTGTTATCAATTTAGAACAATTCACTTTTGTGATCATTATTGTAAAATATCATCAACATTAGAGAATTGAGGCAGTAACCATGATTACAGTTGTATTTTACTTTATGTTAGCATGACACAAAGCTTTAATGGTCTAAAATTTGCTATATTGGGAAAACATTTTTTACTGGAAAAACATACTATTCACTTACTAAGCAGCAGTTATGTTTAAATGGATTTGTTTTGTCAAACTCTGCTGTATTTTAATGTCTGTGATATAACTACATTATAACTTTTAAATATTCTTAACCTCAGTTTTGGTTTAATCTCACTGTCCTCAGAGCGTGAGCTGGAGGTGCTGAAGGACCTGGAGGACCTCTGTGTCAAGGTGGACCAGAATGCCGTGTTCATGTGTGAGGTGTCCGCGGAGGACGTGAATGGGGAGTGGTACAAGGACGGCCACAAGATACGACCCACCAACACCATCAAGATACGCACAGAGGGTGAGAGATAACTCCTGATCAATCAATCAGTCAGTCAATCAATCAATCAGTTAGTCAATCAGTCAGTCGATCATTTAATTGAATCAATTCATTAAACAATGTCCTTCCTTCAGGGACAAAGCACTTCCTCCTGATGTGTAATGTGACAGCAGAGGATTCTGGGGAGATCCAGTTTGTGGCCAAACAGGCTGAATCCACGGCCTACCTAGAAGTGCAAGGTACAGTAAGGTTCTATTTACTAGGCTGTAGACAATCTCTGCTGACTTCAAATCCGTTGTTATCAACCCTTGGCATAAATTATCTATTGCTTTGTCCCCAGAGCTCCCCGTCTCCATAGTGAAGCCACTCCGGGACCGCACAGCCCTGGAGAAGCACCGCGTGATTCTTGAATGCACCGTGTCCACGCCTCACTGTGACGTCACTTGGTACAAAGGCGGGGAGGAGCTGGTCCCCTCCGACCGCCTGGAGATCCACTCTGACGGCTGCTACCGCAAACTAGTTATCCAGCAGGTGGCGGTAGAGGACGAGGGGACCTACAGCATAGAGGTCGGCGAGCACATGTCCACAGCCAAGCTCATGGTGGAAGGTGAGCTGACGATGAGTGGATCTGATTGTTTTGTTTCTTGTTTTCACCACTCCAACCATGTCAGATCAGTGATTACTTCGTGGAAGGAAGGGAGGAAAGAGGGAGAGAAGGGAGGAATCTATGTGAACTATTGTAACGGTGCCATTGCCTCATCCCCTTGCCCCTGCAGCCCAGGCTCTGCTGATGGTGAAGGAGCTGGAGGATGTGGAGGTAACGGCCCCAGACCAGGCCTGTTTCAAGTGCGAGGTCTCCGTGGATATTAACAAGCCCCCCATATGGACTCTGAACGGGGAGCCCCTGCAGTCCGGCCCCTCTGTCCGCCTGGAGAACCAGGGGACCATCCACAAACTCACCCTGAAACACACCAGCGCTGACATGAGCGGGACGGTCAAGTTCACCACAGGGAAGGCCAAGAGCTGCGCCAGGCTCAACGTGATGGGACAGTAGAGGGAATTCTCTAGAGGCAGAAAACTTTGGTTGCGGTCTGATTCTCTACCCTTCTCATCGAACTGTGCACCTGTTCACTCCCCCTCATGGATTAAACAGGTGTAAGAAGAAATATAGAGGAAATATCCTAGACCATACTTACACCAATCCAATATGTATACCAATCAGTGGAGGCTGGTTGAGGTAGAAATCGGAGGACGGTCTCATTGTAATCCATGGAACGGAATGAGGAATAGTATCAAACAAACGTGTTTTGACACCATTCCTTATTCCATTCCATGCATTACAATGAGCCATTCCTCTGATTTCTACCTCCACCAGCCTCCCCTGATACCAATCCAATGTTTCTAAGACCCTGAGTAAGAGTGAATGAATGCACACTTCTGGGAGAAGGTAGGGAATTGGAACTTTTAGTTAAGGATTTATGAGTATGTGTAAAAGTGATGTGTGCCTGGTCAAGATGTGTTACTTATGCCCCAAACAACTGTTTCAGGAACATTTGTGTTATTTTCCTCAATAGTTGGGGTTAGGATATGCATAGAGAGCTGATCTTGAATCAGTTGTTGGGGACAGTAACCTTGCAGAAAGTATGGGATTTATACTATTCAGGGTTAAATCTGTGTGCATCACTCCTTAGTGTGATATGGTATATTTTAGTTGGGTGTGAATGGCTGAGTTAATAAGAACTGTACATGTCAGTAACACTTATTTAATTGGAAAATATATTATTTGGGAACTGATTTGAGGAATTTATGAGTAAAACCAAACTTTTCTTAAGAGCACTTTTGTATATATATATATATATATATATATATATATATATATATATATATATAAAAAGATTCCTAGTCTTCAAAATGCAGACATTCAAGACAAATTAAAACAGTTTTATCCAATATAAGTATTCATGCAGAGCAACTGCCATGCAAAAACGGCTTTAGCTTTTGTACTGTAAGAGAGCCTTATTCTACTTCTGAACACGCTTCAATGTGAAGTTGTTAAGCCTTTTGTGTTCATAAAGATAAAGCAGTATTACACAAGAGCACTTCAACTGGTTATTCAATTATGTAGCATTTATGGAAAACGTCATTATTACATACAGTTCAATACAATTTGGTATGATAAAAAGATGTCAACCTAGGTTAGAGGTATTCAATCATAAGTCACATGAATATTCCATATATTAATATAATTTTTGTTTGCTTTATTACAGTGCAAAACAAAATATACATATATGTGTATATATGCATATATTATTGAATGTGTTTAAATACAGTTTTAGGCAAAGGGCCTATAGTGATAGAACACTCTTTTTCAAAACATTTTCAGCTAAGAAATATCTCTTAATGACGAAGGAAGGATACTAAGTAAATATTCCACCTAATAATCCTTCTGAAATAAATCCTTAAATGTTATTTACTTGTGTAAATCTTATCTAGATATCTGAAGAGGAGTTATGTGGCACTTTAAGATACATCCACGTACTATAAACCCTTGGTTCCTACTGGGTGTATGTTAGCATCCCAATTAAAAAGGCATACTCTTCAGAGGTTGCTGGAATTGTATCCGCCATTTCTTAACCATTAATGCATTGTAAAAGAGTGCCAACAACATTTTGCATTTCTACAATACAGTATCAAAAGATAATCCACTTGCCAAAGGAAAAAAAGAGAACAATCACCAATGACTGATTAAAAATGTCTGTCTTTTGCATCTAATTTGATTGACAAGGGCACTCAGTGTTTTAAGATGGAATGTATTTTTTTTTTTTCAAATTTGTTAAACATACAAACAATTGTGTAATATTTCTTAATACTGATAGATTGTTATTTTAGCTCGTAATCATCTTATTTCACAAGCCTTTCTAGTAGGCCATTAGTCAAATCCAACACTGTCTTTTTTCAATGGATGGAGCAGGGACCAGTGTATCAATCAATATCAACAGATTGTCGATCAATACCAAAGCACATTGGAAAATACAGTATTCAAATGTTTCATGCTTTTCCCAGTCTTAAAAAGATCATCTACACTATGTGAGCTACTGGCTGTGCAGGCTTTAATTCCAGCCCAGACCTCGTCTTGACTTAGTCTATTCTTCCTCAGCACTAACACATGTGATTCAATGAATCATAGTAAAAAAAAAAAAAAAAAAAAAAATACATGAAACATGCATGTTAGTGCTGGGCTGAAACAAAAGCCTGCTCACTGAGTAACCCCCCGGGACCGAAGTTGGAGAGGAAGTACAAATTCTTTAATTGTGTCCAACCCAGGAAAGTACCGATTCATGTAGCCCTGCCTTGCATTAGACATGCGGTCTAAAAAGCATAGTATTTGCAATATTTTAAAAGATAATGCTATCAAAAAAGGGGAAATAATTCAAGTACGTTTTCTATAAAAGGAGGGAGAATTGTGCTCCTCAAAACCAGATAGCATGCTTACACATACACACATATCAGACCTCTGGAGACCTTTCCTCCATGGACGTAGCATTGACACTACAGCAAAGTGATGACAAACAGTTTGCTTTAAAATAATCTAAATCTTTTTTGCGTGTACACTGACAAAAATAACTAGAACAAGATCATCAAGGACCAATTGTCTCTTTGATAGTTGCAGAGGAATTTCCATTGGCACCATGTGTCTGAGTGTATAACGTGAAATGTTATAGCTGTCCATCATCATAGCTAATGTCCATAGACATTATAACCCTATATAGATTACACTGTAAAGTGCTGACCATTCCTCTGACTATGGTACTGTGTTATGACTGGGGGTGCTTTACCCCTTGGTTATGACATGGTTATCTAGAACATAATCCCACATATTCCTATGGTTTTAATAAAAGACAAACAAATTAACAACAACTCAAAATACATGATTAGGGATTTGGAACATTTCAAGAGGCACAGTAACTTGGTAATATCTTTCTCTATGAGTACTGGCCCCTTTGTAAATCATGATGACCACACAGATGTAGCCGATGGCCAAGTGAGCATCATGCAGTGATGTCACAGGGAAGGACGCGGGTTTACCATGTATGACATCGTCTAACTATCATTCTGAGAGAGGAAACAAAACTCAATTGGCTATGTGTGTGTGACAAATGAGTTTGCCACAGAGAAAGAAAGTCACCTTATATTAGAATCCAGACATGAAAAGGTTAATTTCCAATTGAGGAAAAAAAAATGAACTCTAGAAAAAAAGAATGACACACATTCAAGTGTTGAAAATACCCAATCTATCGGCTGCATTTCCATGAAGAGATTCATCACTGTTTCGTTGCCCTGAAATCTGAAGTCCTTGATTCTAACCCTGCAATCAACTCTTGATTCCAACCCTGGGGGTTCTTCTCCCCTCAACTTCCAGCTACATATCTGGTCATTTATTCACTCTTTGTAGAAGAGGCCCCACAAACACCCTCTACATGACTGTACTGTACTTCCATTGAGATTTGATAAAAGGCATTGTATACACCAACTCATTCTTAGTCATGACATTGATCCACAAAGACCCCACTGTCTTTTTGTGGTTGAGAAGTGATAGGAAAGGGGGTTAAATGTATGGACATTACTGCAGTGTAGTTCTCTGTTTCTGTACTGGTGTGGTAAAAAGGCACTGCAACCTCAAAAACTTGGTTCTGGGGTCTTGAAGGGCTAAAGTAGGGAGGTGAAGGCCTTGAAAGCTTGCGGACGCCTCACTGTGGGGCTCTTGAAGGGGTGCTGTAGGGGTTAACTTGGTGTGAAGGCACTGTTAGCCTGCACTTCTCTGTCTGTACTGGAGGGGGCGGTACAGGTATAGGGATGATGACACTGCTAGCTGGCTGTCCTCTGTTGCTTGAGCACTGTGTAGATGTCCTCCACTTTACTCAGCCTTTCGAAGAAAGGGATGAGGTCCAGTAGCTCAGTGTCAGACATGTCATCAAACCACGAGGCTACAGGCACCTGGACACAAACACAGGGGCCAGAGTGAGGGATGTTGCAAATGCAGGGATGTGTTCAATAGAGCACAATGTTTTGGAATGTTCTGAAATAAATATATTATGTGGAGCAGACATGGATTTCTGACATTCAGGAACCATTGCAGCTCTATCTGCAATGTTAAGTGCATTGCACCCTTCCGAACACTACCCTGGTTATAGTCGTAGTTATATAATGTAAAATGTAGCCTCTGAGCTACTTGAAAACACTATAATTCAAGTGCTACAACAAGCAGTCATCATGCTACAACACTGTGCTTGTAGTCATGCTAAAACCGGATTCATGCCTCATGACAATTTTATGTCTGTGACGCTGGCAATGTGGAGAACAAGAACAGCATGATAACTCTTACTGCGTTGTCTGGGTGGAAGACGTAGGAGGCTGGGGAGTTGTCGATTATGATGACCTTGTTGAGGTCCCTACCCAGACGACTCAGGTCCTTCACATAGTTCCCACGGTGGAACACACAGGACTCGCGGAAGAGCCGGCAGCGAAACGCACCCCACTTATCAAGGAGATCGGACACAGGGTCTGCATACTGAGAAACAGACACAGCGGTCTCCACGTCACAGAGGGAAGCTATTTTGGTCCTTGGGACGCATCGCTATGCTCATGCTCCCAATATAAAGTGTCCTTGAAAGGTGCTTCGAAACAAATCTGATCTATGACTCTTTGTGATGATGATCAAACACCGATGATCAGATTTGGGGCAATTAATCACAGGATGATCATCGTTTTGCGTATCCTTTATTTAAATCATTACCATACAGCATACTGCAGTGGTTAGGAACGTGACCACCAATAACATAGGATAATACAGTATATTTCTTATTTGACCCCTAGATATTTGATCGCTGCAGCCAATACAGGCACACCAATGACAATAGACAATAAACAATGGATACAGCATAACATGGCGTTCTCTCACCTTGGCTAAGCTGGCGGTGAACAGCACACACTCAAACAGCTCTCCCATCCGTTTGAGGAATTCATCCACGTGTGGCCGCTTCAACACATACACCTGGATTCAGGAGGAAATGATAAAAAAACAACATCAAATCAATCAAATATATACTTCCTCCTTTCTTCCTCTCCTGACACATCAACAAGTATCTTGAAAGTCAGAGGGGCCTTTCCCAATTGCATTGCTATTCAAATACTACAAAAACCACAGTATAATTGCATCAGTGTTATTCTATTAACTACTATTAAGTGTACGCAATATAGACTATCGCAAAACAACCAAGTCTTTTCTTCTTCTTTCCACTGTGACCGTGGCTAGGGGTCATGCTCCTGAACCAAGTCATCCAGAATAGGCTTTGCCTGTTTGAACAAACCTATCCTGGATTACTTGAACCAGGCCCAGACCCAAGATACTGTGGTGTTCCATCTTCAGGTCCATAGCTAGAGCCTCCTTGCCTTGGGACTTTTTCCTCAGTCTTTTGCCAGGCGTCCAATTTTCACTTTAGGATAGCCTATTATGCCACCACTATGTAGCCCCTAACTGGCAGTGGGGACAGGGGATAGGTAATATACAGATACAGGCAATCCAGGTAGGAAGGTATTGTCTCTCCAGAAGAGATTCGTCACCATGGACCTCATTGGAAGTAGAGAAATAATAGTGAAATGTCCTTACCTGGTGAACTGTTCCATCTATCTCCACCGGAATGATGAAATCTGCATTGTTCACCGGCTGTGTGAATATTAAAGATGCATTCGGAAATGTACACCAAAACATGGCCAGAACATCAGACACGTGGGAGAGACTGTGTGTATTTGGAATATAAAAAACAGCTAGTCTGGTAGTTTTAGGCTGCCAACAATGACAGAAATGTCATTGTCAATGCCAACAACAACCCTGTGGAGAAATCAAACCCTCTCCGAGTGTTTCTCATTACTATTGGACATAATTGTCTGGTGATGTCATCATGCACTCACAAAAGGAAAGAAAATATCTGTCCATAAGAAAAAACAACATACTGTAGGATGCAAAAGGGCAAATACTGCAAACAATATGTGTCGAGTGCCTTTGTTTGGTACACACACTTTTGTTATTCTTTCAAAATAATAACAGAAAAAGAGTGTTGTATAATGTGCTGAAGTAAGAAATGCTGTACGAACTTTCACAATACAGTAGCTTTAGTATCATAATTCTAGATCTCAGGGAGGGTAAGAAAATGTAACATATTACTATTTATTACTGTATTTTGTGCTGCAGAGTATTCCTCCTCTTACCTTAAAGGAGCTGTGAACTAGAGTTTCATCCAGATCTATGACAACACAGATCTTCGAAGCATCTTTCGACTTCGCTTGAGGCAGCAGCGGCTTTACCTGAACCTATGCAAACCACACAACAACATTTGTATTGACATACTGTATACGCACCACAAACATTTACTAAACCCACACAAACTACCTACTGTACACAACAATCGATTGTCCGCACATCTCACGTTAGCTTACTGCGATAATGTCCGACATTAGCTCTGGGAGCTAACACGTCTTCAGGTCACAGAACATTTTACTCATCACCAGATAGTAACTCACCAAATCACCTCTGCAACAATTAGATGTCAGACACCAATTTAACTCAAGGCAAATGTGGTGTGTGAGAGAGGAGGAGGATAGTTTTGAGGAGTGGAGAAGATGGACAGATAGCCTTGGCTGCATGAATGAGGAATGAAGAGAGTGAGGGATTTGAAGAAGAGAGCAATAAGGAATGGACAGAGTGACAACAATGAGTGTGTGAAAAGAAGCAAAAATATGAAAGAAAAAGAGGGGGATGAGGAAAACGAAAGAGGGTATAGTGACTGATGTAGTATTTGCAGAAAATGGCAAAACTGAGGGAGACAACAAAACAAAAAGGAGAGAATGTGTGGGGAAGAAAAGGCAACTTGTAATAAGAGAGAGACACACACTGAAGGACTGGGAGGGAGAAAGAGAGAAACTGAAGGGAGGGAGAGGAGGAAAGAGAGGCATACTCTGAAGGACTGGGAGGGAGGGAGGGAGGGAGGGAGAGGAGGAAAGAGAGGCATACTCTGAAGGACTGGGAGGGAGGGAGGGAGAGAGAGACTGAAGGACGGGAGAGAGAGGAGTGGTACGTACCTTGGAGACAGTTCCATTCTCCTCCACTAGTAGAGGGGCATTGTTGTTGACCGGTGGGACATCTGCTTGATCATGACACAGGCAGCAGAAGAGGCTGTTGAAGAGGCCTCGACTCCTGGGCTTCTTGGAAGAGGAGGAAGGGGGACCTGGAAGCAAATGGGGAAGTCTGTCAGTCAAACATTAAAATGCACCCATTATGCTAAATTTCAAATCGACCCCTGGCCCTAGAAAGATTGGATGGATATAAGCGATAGCCCCATCTTGCCATCTTTCTTTCATATTGCTTACTCCTGTTGAAGGGGTCAGGGGTCAGTTTGGGCATTACTCTTTTTTCCTCTCATAGTTCACAGGCCGAAAACTAGCTTCAGAAACGCGTGCCCAGCTCTTGCAGAACTTGTGCATTCATATCAATGAAATACATTCCAGCTTGAGGTCAAGCCACTACGACCTGATACCCTCCATCAAATTGATAAAACAAAAAAAACATTACATACATTTTATTAGGTATAATCAGCTGTGTGAGTGTGGGAGAGGAATTCGGAATTTCCCTGAGGGAAGAGGCATGACCGTGCAGCTTTAAGATATCTATCAGGAATATGCAAACAGGTTTGAGAGGAGGAACATGTCTCTTCGATCATCATGACAGGGCTGGGGGAGCCATCTGCAGTATTATAATCATACATCTTATGAAATAAATGTCCGGGTACGAAACAGATGGTGAGCATTGCAATAAGAAAGCAGAAATCTGTTTATTTTGGATCAGCATATTCTGATGTTGAATCTCTCTTCCTATGCATTGCATGTGTGTTTCATTTTCGCTTTAAGTTACATTGCCCTGGTCTGTGTAATAATGTAGTGTCCTATTATCACAATGTAATTACACAAAGAAAGCAGTTTCTTATGTATTAACCTATGTAACACCATGTCCATACAATATTGTCAAGAGAGTAATTACAAAGTTACTAGACATGTTAAAGGTCAACTTCATGTAATGTGTGCCACGTTTTGATGTAAGATTAAGACCAAACTGCCACTGCAGTGAGCTGCTTTAGATAAACTTCACATAGATTTCTTGTTTAACATTAGGTAGAACTATGGTTAAGGGACTTTCACAGCTCACTCTTGGCAAACTTAGATTAAACTGTCCCCCTTTTTCCTCTCTTTTATTCAATGTCTTTCTCTCCCACTCTGAACGTGATCGTGTTACAAACACAGTCTGTTGTCCATCTCTCGCCATTCCTTCTTTTCTTTCTTTCTCTCTCCCCTTCTCTTTCTCTGTTTCAGACCCATGACCCTCTGCTGCCCACTTCCCCAGCCAAAGCAAAACAGGAAGGGGAAATGCTAGGGCAGATCAGAGGGGAAGCAGATTGCTGTGCCGCGCCATTGCCACCACCAACCCGATTGGATCATATGTTGCACAACTGGGCAGGTACAGAGCACACCAGCCTGGGAATGAGGTCAGAGTTTAGATAATCCACAACCTTCCTCAGTCTGAAACCCAATTCCAAATAAATCTCTAGCCCTGAGGTCCTGGTTGAGGCCAAAATAGATCAGAAAGCATTGCAAAAGGTGCACAAACAATGACAGAAACAAATGACCACAAACCGATCCTTTCAGATCTGCAATGAGGGATAAATAAGGGATGCATCTCAATTAACCTTAGTGGCCTCGTCGCCTCATCTCCTCATGTTCATTTACACATGCAGACAAGTCACACGGCAGGTGAAAAGAAGGTGGTGGATGCCTTAGGAACTAGGAATTTCCTGTCACGTGTCCAGTTATTTCAGATAAGTGCAGTTGAAGGAAAGGAGACAAGGAGCAGGATAATGTGTAGAATCTTTCAAATGGGTGAACAGTAAAACACTCAACAATTGAACAAGCTGCTTGAGGATCTTCTCCATACAGATGTGGCTGCCCATTAAATAAAGCTGGCTGTGTGGACCTATCTAAAGACTAGTGCATTGGTTTGTAAAGGTGATGTAATGGCCAGGAGTTATAATAGGGATTAGTACCGTCACCATCAACATTATGCCCAAGTCTACGGGATGTGATCCTAGTCCCATCACTCTTCTAACACACACCTCTCCTCTCCTTCCTGCATAATGGAAATACAAACATTTCCAAACATCCGAACCCAGACACAAAGAGAGAGTATGGATAGTTAACTTATTGGATACACTAAAACTAGGCTACTGGCTACCTTTTTCAAAGGCTAGGCCTATGATTAACTTGGTAAAGCCAAACCAAAACAAACAGAAAAAAACGACTACAAGCAGGAGCTGGCTTTATGTTACCATCCAGCCAGACTGACTTCTTTGTGGGAGTGAGACTGCCTTTTGGGGTAAATCTTGTGAACAGACCGTGTGTTTGCAGTGTGTCACAAATTGTGGAAGCTGTACAGTCCTCATGTGTAACCACCGGTTGCGTAATAGGGGTAGGCTTTTCAAGAAAGCAGTTACCACCCCTAGAGCATTTCTACCAGTCTACAAACGCTTTAACAATCTGACTTTTAATTACTTTTTACGAGGTTTAGCCTAACATTAACAACAGTCAACACACGTTTTTCGAGTTTGGGTACTGACAACAATCGCATAAACAACAACGCACGCGCGTGCTACATCTTTGAATACATATTGGCTATTATAGCCCACTTTTAAATTATTTATTTTTTCTAAAAAGTTGACTTAGGTAGTCATATTTCTGAACAGCTCAATAGCAAATGCAAAAACATGATCCGTGATTTGACCGACGGGCTTGTCCAACAGACATTATATAACTGTCAAAAAAGATATCAATAACTACCGTACTTTAGCGGGGCAGATTAATTCCTATTCTTTACAATTCAGAATTGCACATTTTAAATGGCGATTAGTGTCCAAATGACGACATTTATCTTAAACAGAGCCTATAATGGAAGACTTAGTAAAAACTTGTGACATGTGCGGTGCAAAGCAACTGACGTGCGTCTTGAAAAGTTCTCCATAACTTACCCTTCTCTCGCACTGAGTTATTCGCCTCTTCATCTCGACTAACTTGCGTGATTATTGAGGACTGATGGTCCATTAAATCTAGATTTAATCCAGAATAATAACCTACAGTTAAAGTGCCTTTTTGAACTAAGAATGTTCGCTGACAAGGTGCATTAAAAATTCAGTTAACAAAAAATCAGGCTACAAACCCGCGAATACAATGAAAACATAACGCATGTATATTATTACATGTCTCGGCTACCAGAGAAGTACCAAATAACAACTACAAATAAAAGTTAAATACATTTAAAAGGGAGTTGGTAACTTTGTTTCAACATGGAGTTTACCTCCGCTCTCAATTTCAAGATACAAACATGGAACTTGATGGTTTCAAGGCTTCCCATCTCTCTTAAAGCGACACCAAAACTTTCGGCTTGTCAACAGACTATGTCTAAGTGGTGGTAGTTCACTTTAAAAGCACACTCGAATATTGCGATGATCCCTTAAACCGCAAGTTACATTGTAATTTATCAAGGGTAGACTACAGTATGTGATCAATATTCAAAATGGAACTTAAAGATTCTGACAATCTCTACTGATGTTTACATTCGGTCTAAACAGTAATCCGTTTGACTGACTGTATGTTAAAGTTTGTATTCTCCAAAAATTCTCCGCGAAATTCCAATTTCTCTAATAAATAATTTAAGAAAAAGGTTATATGCCTACCATAAATAGCCTATACATATGTAGACTAAGCCTACATTTTTAGATCTAGACCACTCGTCGTTTGAGAATGAGAAGTTGTTTAGCAATATCCGACAGGCAGGATCGAATACAGCATTTATAAGTAAATAGTGTTTTGACTTTATTCTCCTCGTTCGAACAGTTATTCAGAATTTCCGTGATACGAAATTGGCTCTTGAAAATCGACACAAATTAAAATCGGTTGCGCACCACATTAATAGGAGTAAAGTAACATACATCAAGTGTTACGCACTAGAACTTCTCAAAGGAACGCCCAGTAAGGGAACCCTTGAAACTGACTGAAAATTAGAAATGGAAAGGGAGCGTCGCTCAAATTCAAGAACTGTTGAGCGAACAGAACGTGTAGGCCTATTCATTTGTTTTGAACCTTTAAGTATCTAGGTTAGTCTCATTGAAATAAAATCTATTTTTCAACAGAGACCTGGATTTGTCAGGTAAATAGCCTACCTCATTGAAGAAAATAAAGAAGAATGTGATTTGCAATTATGTTCAATAGTTTATTACAGACTATTTCTTAAAAACATCTCAAACTGTTTCCACATTATAAACACCGCAAATTGGTACATGTACAAATCTTCAACCATTCAAAGTCATACAAAAAAGAAATACTGTATGATGATGAGGAGCAATACACAAGAGTTGCTGTTAACACAAAGTATTTTCTGTATATTGTCGTCATCTAATGTGTCTATTATCCGTGCTGTAATGATGGACAAAAGAGCCAAATCTCATGATATGAATATAGGTCAATAAATAACGGTATATTACACATCTACTGAGAGCAACCTGAGCAACCAACAGGCAATACTGTAGAGTTCATTGATGCATTGACAAGTTGATGACAATGATGAAAAACATGTTTAAAAATAAGATTATCTACATTGTCTGTATCTGCTAGTTTTCAACCATAACTTTATGATAATTAGTTTAACTTCAGTATTAAGCACATGACATTCTGGTTGTACCACGTACTGCTAAGTCACTCTACATTACAGGTACCATTTTGTTATATGTATCCTAACAGAAATCAAAATGGTGCTTATTATTTTTGCTTTTAATCAACCAAAAATAATGCACACATGCAAATAAATTAACATGAAAAAGGTAAACAGGTCATATACAATTTCAGGAACAAAAAACTATTCTCTTGGTTTTGCATTTTAAAATGTATAAATAAATGCAACATAAATTAGCAGCATAAATTATGGTACATTGACATAATTACCACCAAATGTAAGGACATAAACAAGGCTGTGCTCTAAAAACTGATAGATATTTGTGTTTCAATTGTGCCAGCAAAAATCTCCAAACCAAATGTCCTGTATGTTTTATGAATTATTCACACACTGTGATAGAAAGCTCGGAGGAGAACAAGACAGCACACCTTAAAAACCAAATCGTGCCAATAAAACCACAGTTACTCCATTTTTGAAAACAAAATTATAGAGGAAAACAACTGTCCAAAAATAGTTTGAGAATACAGTATGTCTTAGGACCATATCAATATGGAGCTGTTTCTGACAACCTTGGTAGAATTGTATCCAGTCTCTGAACAGGTGCAGTGATGGTGCAGCTGCTCAGTCCAGCTGTTAACCTATAACTCCTTGTATTCTGACTGGGAGGAGGATCAATCAATGCACCCTGGACCCGAATGTGGGTAATGCTAATCCCACTCACCAATGTCCCTTAGTGGCATACACAGACATTTCCCCCTGCCCTCCCTTAGGGACAGGTGTGTTGGGCAGATGTGGCGTAGTCAGCGAGGTGGTGTTTGGGGAGAGCTCTGGTAGGAGCGCAAGAGGACCTTGTGCTTGGTAGAGGCCTCAGTGCGATGTCTATGGTTGTCCACCAGGAACTCTTTGAGCCTGGTAGTGGGGAAAGTGAGCGTTTGCCTCCTCAGCTTCATCAGGTAGGAGTCCTGCAGCCATGCGTGAGTGAAGCAGTCCTTTGTAGTTGGACGAGCCCTGTCAATCAAACAAATCAATGAACAAAATGTAGAAGTGTTCTGGGACTATTATGAAGGTTACAAGTGCTCTACTTTAAGGACCTGTGGCCATATAGTATAAAGAACTCACCAAGCATAGCTGCTCAGCAACTTCTTGAGGAAACTTGAGGCACTTTGGGACACGTTTGGGTATAGCTTGGTGGGATCAAACTTGGCCATCTGGATTTTGGATTCAGTCTGCAGTGGGTCTTTCTCCTGGAAGGGAAACCTACCACTAAGCCTGATAAAAAAAATACACCAAATTAGATTTCAGAAGAAAAGCCCACAACTACTCAGAACTATCAAAAATAAACTAAAATTAAATCAATGTATTTTAAGTGCATTTTCCATGGGTCTTATGACACTACAGCAAGAGAAAAGCTGTAAACAGTCAAGATATAAAGCGTGGAATTATAGGGCTGGTTTCCCAGACATAGATTAAGCCTACTCATGGACAAAAAAAATATAGGGTATGTACAAAGGTCATTGAACTGCTCATGTAGGATACTCACATGATGTAGACCAGTACCCCCAGACTCCAGATGTCTGCAGGAGGGCCCACCACATCTCCTTTCACCATCTCAGGAGCTTGTTACACCAACACAGGGCAGAGGGGAGCAGTAAAAACAGGTTGAGATTAAATGTATAAAAGGCAATATCTCTATCCCAGTGAGAACAAGAGATGAATTGTTGTGGTGGAAAATCTACAAGTCTGTAAAGTGGTGATACATTACAACAATCACAAGAATGCATAAGAATTGGTGAAAATAGCCAACAACAGTTGTACTACAACCTACCAATCCTTTCATATCTACACAAGTCACCAGGAAGCTAGGGAGGGAACTAGCTAGTGGATCGATTTAGGCAATAGAATAGTGATTTTAGTACCAATGGCGTAGAACTCACCCATATATTCCAGGGTGCCCAGGCCTGAGCTGTAGTGTTTAAGTGAGAGGGGGTTGAAGTGCTGGGCACTGCCAAAGTCTACAATCTTAATGACGTTGAGGTTGGTCAGCATGATGTTGTCAGGCTTGATGTCAAGGTGGAGGACGCGTCGGTTATGGAGGAACTCTATACCCTGTAGGATCTGAACGAGGTACCCGACCACGTCATCCTCAGAGTAACGGAACCTGAGCAGGAATAGAGTAGAATATGTATTCATTCATACAAGTAGTCTCATTTAGATTAAAAAAACTTAAAAATACCTTTTGATAATATTTTCTATGAGGCACACACATAGCATTATTATAACAAATTATAGGCATGTACAGTATTGATGCCTTATACTGTCTCCATAATGTATCATAATATGTTATGTCTGTTTCTTTTCTTTCTACAACGGAGGGTGTGGGTTAGTGTGTATTTGTGTCTTCTCCGTTGTAGTGGTGTGTAGATACGTACGTGTGTGTGTGCGTGCGCGCACACATGTGTGTATCATTTGAATGTGTGTGTATGCATTTGTGTAGCATCTCACCCACCTGTCTATGAGACTATAGAGCAGCTCCTTGCCTGTGCAGTACTCTGCCACCAACACCAAATAGCGAGGTGTGACATACGCCTCGTGCAGGCCCATGATCTTGTCGTTGTGGAGAGACTTAAGTATCTCATACTCTTGCAGCACTGACGGTTTGTTCTCCTGGTCATAAGGAACGATCTTGGCCATGTAGAGGTTTCCTGTGGCGTTCTCTCGACACTCCCGGAGCACCCCGTATTGGCCCCTGTCCACAGACAACATAAATACTGTCTACATTATGATGTGTGTGGTTTAATATTTTGGGATGGTGTCCCAGAAGCAGATTAACCCAATGGTGTGTGCAATTCAAAATAGTATAGAATTGAGATGACAGATGGAGAAGAAAGAGGAAAGTGATTTGATCTTATGCTGCGAGGAGCAATGTGTAAACACTCAATGTGAATGTTCCCATTAGACCAGACCACTAGCAAATTTTGTTAAGCAATTTTTTTTTTCACCTGGCTTTCTCATCCAGGAAGGTGTAGGGTTTCTGAGGAATGCCCTGCCGAAGGGTGGTCTCTCCTGGCTTGGGTGTTGTGCGTCCCGTGGGTGTACCTCGCATAGGGATGCCATCCCCCTCTCCTATAGGACTCAGACTGGCAACTTGGAGCACGTGGGGGGAGAAGGAGGGAGCCGGGAGGGTGGTGGGGACTACGCGAGCGGTGACGGCGGGGACATAGGTGGGCACAGAGGCCATGACAGGCTTGGTGGGGGTGGGAGGGGGGGTGACGAGAGGTGGAGGGGGGGAGGTAGAGGGGGTTTGGGTCATGGGTGGGACCACATTAACGGGACTCTGGGGCTTGGGGAGGACGAAGGAAGGACGAGGCTTGACCACAGGTGGGGAGGGAAGAGCTGGGGGGATGGTGTTAGGGGTTTCCTTCATGGTGGGGGTGACAGTCAGTGGGGTGGATGGAGGGGTTTTGGCCGTAGGGCTGGACGGGGTAGAGAACAGTGTGGTAGCAGCCATAGAGGGAGAGAGAGAGGTGGTTGGAGCAGGGAAGGGAGCAGGGGAGGTTAAAGGGGTCTGTGACAGGGAGGGTGTGAGTGAGGAGGGGGACATGGTGGACACAGTTTCACTGGGAGGGTGTGTCTGGACTGGTTTGAGTTCGGGTACAGTCATTGAGGAGGTCACTATTGGAGTAGGGGGTGCTGGGATTGTCTTCACAATGGCCACTGCAGGAGAGGATACTCCCACTGAAAAACAAACACAAACCTCATATTGTACCTGTTCAGTCTTGCTCGGGAAATCATCATAACATTTCATGAGACAGAACAGAAATAAGTGTACAGCATATTCTCCATTACACAGTACAAAGATGATACAAAGTACAAAGATGAGAGCTGAATATTTTCTCCCCCCTCTTCCATGTACCTGTTGAGTCCAGTCTGACTTGATCAGACCAGTTGCTGCACGGGCCCTGTCCGGCCTTATTGACACAGGACACTCGGAACCTAAAGGTGCCCCCTGTTGGCAGGTCTGTGACATTGTAGTAGCAGTCAGCCACCCCAGTTGCTATTATCAGCCAGTGTGCATCACCTGCAAGAGAAAGAGGAAAAGAAGGAAGAAGAAGAAGTAGTGTGTAAGATAAAATTCTCTGTTGTGTCAACTGATCTGATGTCTCAACTGATGTGACAAATGTTGAAATTCAAAGTGGCCAACCCACAGATGTAGTACTTAATTTGAAAAAACAGAGTGGAGGCAGTGAATCACATTCATGACAGAATGGAAGAGGGTCTATGCTACACAAGAATATGATCAAACTAAACCCTCCACACTCTCTTTATATTTACTGAAATGTTGATGGGTGCAACAACAACAACAAAATGGTGTTACATCACGGCATTTCACTAAAACAAAGAAACAAAAGTAAGAAGGAACTGAAGGACATTCTAATGACTCACGAACCAATGAACAGGGAGAGAAACAACCAGCCAGTGACTGGCAGAGGGGAAATTGGGCCTTGTTAGCGTATGGTAATACAAGGCAAGAAGCCATCAAATTCAATCAGCCCTGAAATCATATTAATATTCATATAATTTGCACCTTGATAAAAAAAAGAGGAAATAAAAGACAAATTAGTGTATCTAAATGCTACAGTGATTCACCACATTATGAAACAATAATGACTCTCAATAATGTTTAATGAAAAAGATCTTAGCAGCATTTAGTTGTGACTATAACCATTTGCCTAGGCTTGCATTTATTAGTTGTTCAACATTGTTTAGGTGTTCCATATCCAACCTAGGCTAAGGAATGTAGGTTCCCTAGAAAGGAGGTACAAGTTTTACATCGTATCCACTATTTTGCTTTCACACATTCTGTGGGTCATTAATAGGGACAGGACAATTAATATAATGGTGTATGAAATAAGGCCATTTAAACACTGTGATTTAGTCAAAGTTGTTGGAGACAGCCACTCACCGTCTGTCTTCCTCTCCAGGATGTAGCTGCAGGGGGCTTTGGTGTCGGCGGGTTTCCATAGGACCAGGGCGGTATTGTTGTACGTCTGGGGGACCTCCGGCGTCCCAGGCCGCTTGGGAACACCTGGGGAGTAGGGAGGTGGGGTGGGGGGTGAAGGGTAGGAAGTGGGAAGGGTGGAAGAGAGGTGGAGGATTAGCGTGGGGTAGAGGTATGGAGGAGGGTTTAAGTTAAGTAGTGGGTGGGGGGGGATTCACAGAGGAATGGGACGGTTGAGGGTGAGGTGGGGAGCAGAGGGACAGAGACTTTTGTTAAAGCAGGGGTTGAGATGAGTTGAGCTGTCTGGGGGAATTTTTCACATGGCTGACTGATGATTAAGAGGAGACAATAGATGGATAGTGCGGCACTTGGTGTCTCGAGAGCAATTGAATTTGAAGTTGTGAAAATAAATCTGAAATGTAGCACATTGAGCCTGACATCTGAATAATATAGTGTCCATCAACTTCCCGGAAAGTCACCTTGCTCTGTCATTTTTTCAAAAGGAAAAAGTTTTGCAATTTGTTGTTATTTATGTCTTATTGTTGTTTGAACAACAGTGTACAGTAGATGGACTGAGGGGGAGCAGATTATCTACAATTTCAGATTACAACAGGAGAGCAACATCTTTCTACATTCTACAGCAATATCCTCTAATTCTTATGATGTGGAGACAAATTCAGGCAAGAAGCCATTTAGTTAATCATCCATAAACCCACATTAATATTCATATCCATGTCATTAATATTCATATCATTCACCTATTATTTAAAATCCAATTATCTTAAAATCCTTCACGATTCATCACATTATGAAGACAAATATTTCTATCATCTATAGGGGCAAATAGCAGTCCCTTCCCTAATATGATTCGTCTTGCTCTAAAGGTTGCTTGTCCATATCAAGCAGATTTCAATGATGTAGATTATATTTCAAATGTACAGAAATATGGAGTGATGAATCTAACATGTGTTTGGGTATTTTCAGTTTTCTTGGTGATGCTACAATGCACAGATAATCAAAAAGGCAATTCTACAACAAACAAAAACAACAACAGAACAAAATCCCAGTTTGAGCATCATAAGTAAAACCATCTTCAAATACTGCATGGGCCGTTTTCACTGACCTAAGACTACCCGTGGACTGAAAACCATGAATGACCGTAGAATGCAAACTCCCACTTTAAAGTGCTTGTAATTTTTCAGTGCTTTTTCCACGACTAGGCTCAATCTGGCCCTGTTACTCACAGGCCAGGGACAGTGTACAGGAGCTAGTGATGGTGGCTAAAGGGTTGGTGGCCACACATTCGTAGAGCCCCGCGTCCCTCCTACTGGTCTTCATGATCGTGAGGAGCTGTCTGCCATCTGGGTGGGAGATCAGGTTCATCCTATCATCCACCTCCAGCGTTCTCTTATCTGGAGACGTAAACATAAACACAAACACAAGCCCTTCAGATGCAGCTCCTCCACTAACACATCATATTACAGTCCTGTTTCAGCAGGTGCTTATCAGGTATTCACTGTGTAACTTGTGGTCCCCCCATATCTAAGTATGTTCACAAACTAAGTCATTTTATGTCAAGAAACCTATGAGCATTTACCCTTCATCCAGGCGACTTGTGGATGTGGACTTCCCGCAGGGAGGCAGCTGAGAGTGACAGGGTCACCCTCCAATAAGACATGGTCCTTCAGCTTGATATGGAACACAGGAGGGAAGTCTAGGAAACAGAGGGGTGTGGCTTTTGATATTGCTTGTTTATGATCTCAATACAGTATTCTCTGCCTGTGTAAACTGATGAAGTGAAGACATGGTTTTGAAATAGGTTAATTGATTGTCAAACGTACATCTATACCCACCATACATGATATAACATTTACTCAGAATAAAGGTAGCTGAATTGAATGATAATCCCCACTACTCAGGGAACAATTGTATCAATGCTTTAATTATTTCATGTTGTTTCCTGTATTCTGTACCAAGAAGGCAAATTATATGTTTCAAACATACTTAATCCAACAAACTCAGATATCATGGGATGCACAGTATCTAGTACCAGAGGAAGAGCGGGAGTACTGCTGGCTGCCTGACGACTCCTTTTCTGTGGGGACAGCTGAGGGGATGTCCGTCTGGGAGGGGGTCTTGTCTTTCCTATTCCTGGTCAAACCCCACCTGTCCCAGCGTGACCTCCGGTCACCTTCTGGAGCTGTCAAGAACAAGAAGAAAACCTCTGTGACAATAACCAATACACAAGAACAAAAAAAGCCCCATACAGTTTTACTGCTTTCAAAATCTAATTCATTGTCCACATGGAGACAAAGAATTGACAGAGGGTGAACTTCACACAAGGCCATGCTGTTTGTCTCCATTTAAAATAAATTAAAAAATCTTTTGGGTGCAGCAATATGTTTTATGTTGTGATGGTTTTCCCTGTCTTCATTTTACATGTGCATATTGTCTTTTTTTTTTATCAAAGCTAGTACTTTAGCACAGATTATGATGTGTGACTGGGATGCATATATGGGATGCCCAAATCACCTTATTCAACAAGTAACAATTCTATTGGAGATTTTATCTGTTTAAATGCACACGCAGGGAGACAACTCACTGTAATACATACTTTCATCAGGATGTTTTGCTAATGGAATGTCCATGGAATGACAATAATTTATGTGCATTTAAGGTGCAGTAAATAACATGAAAATGTGTCATCACAAACTAATTTTGAGTTAATTGCCAACTCAAACATTTTTTTTTGCTCACTGTGTGCAGTAAGAGTCCATCAACAGAGTAGTGACATCTTACGTAGTGGCAAATGAATATGCAATTCCGATAACTAGAAATAAAAACAAAAGGTTCTTACTGTGTGAGACTTTTTCAGAATTAATGCTGGACGTGGACTCTAGCGATTCCTTGGATGCCCCACTGCTTGTCTGTTTGGCCAGCTGGTTCTCTGGGATGCCCATCCCTTTCAGACCCCCACCCTCAGAGTGGGAATGACGGTGACGGGAGAAGAGAGGGGTTTTCTTTCCCTCCACCTTCACCTCTGTCTCCCCTGTCCTCTCCTCTGACTGACTCCGGATCTTGGAGGAAATTCCAGCCACCTTATTCTCGAACCTCCGTCGCATGGCGAGAACTGGGGACTCGTTTACTTTCTTGCAATCCTTTTCTTCCTGATCTTTACGAGATACTTCCTCCAGACGTGACTTAGCGTCCTTCTCCTCCTTCCTCTCCTCTGACTGGGTCCTGATTTTGGCAGAGATGCCTGCCACTTTGGACTCAAATTTACGGCGCATGGCAAAGACTGATGACTCCTCAATCTTTCTGCACTCTCTCTCCTCCAACTGCCTTTGAGTCTCTGCGGTTTCCAGCTCTCTTTTGTCCAGGGACTTGCTGTGGCCTTTGCCCCAGGACACCCTGCGCTTACCAGCCGAAGATTCAGATGTCTCCTCCTTTGGCTTCTCTTCTTTCACCTTTTCCTCCTTTTTATCGATGGATGATGCCCTTTTGGCCCGCATGGAGAACCTCCCGATCAGTCCCAGGCCGGTCTCCTTTTCTACCTCTCTCAGATCCTGGACAGACTTGGATTTCTCCTGAAGTCCCTTTGAGACCATCTCCAGGGGCGCCCCCATTGGCCCCGGACGATAAACCTCCTCATCTGCCTTCCGGGGGAGGACAGGAGACTTCTCCTCCGATTTGGTCCTGGTCAGTTTTCGGAGCCCACGGGTCAGGGATGACTCACGTTTCTTGAACCTTGCTTCGAAGAGTTCCTCTGATTCTATGTTCTTGATGTCTGTTCTGAGTGTAGGCTGGCGAGGGGTGGTGGGGCGCTCCGGGATGGTGGCAGAGGAAGACTCGTTGATTGGGCGGTCAATGGTTGCCACTTTGGCGAAGACGGCAGGGTGTTCGGGTAATGTGGGGGAATCTGTGGGTTTTGTTTGGGATTGGTTGCTGTTGGATTTTCCAGATGGTACGATGATGGTCTGCATTGTGTTAGCATATGCAGATGACTTTTTACCGTCTTTAGGTGTAACCCCTGGAGAATCATCATTTGCTTTAACTCCTTTATCCATCTCCTGCTTTTCTCTCTGTTCTTCTTTCTCATCATCCTCCTCTATGACAATTATGGGAGCTTGTACAGAGGGAGACCTACTTTTGGAACGGCCTCTCTTTGACTCCAGTCTATCTCCCTTCTCCTGAAGTTTGGTGCTTCTTTTCATACTGACATCTCTTTCAGAAATCTCCTCAGACATGCTCTCCAACTTCTCTGGTTCCTCAACTTCCCTCACCTGTTGGTCCTGCTGTTGGTCCTCTCTGACTGGGCTGGGCTGTACAGTGGGAGAGCCTCCCCAGGGAGAGGCAGGACAGGACTCCAGCTTGGTCTGTTCCGTCAGTGCTGACATGGAGGTAGCCTCCTGGAGCCTTTTACCCTCCACCCCGCTCTGTCTTGTTGTGGGGATCTCTAAGGGGGCTCCGAACCGCCTGTGCAGGGACATGGGCTCTGAGTCATCGCATGAGGCGCTTTTGCGGAACACTTTGGTCTTGGGCATATCCTCACCAGGGCTTTCAGAAGAAGCTGCTCTGGTTAATAATGGTGGTCCCACCCTGGATCGCCGCAAATTCCGGTCCAGGGACGATGTTCGCCTCTCGTCATCCATCCCCAGTGTTTCCAGCAGAGGTCCCCGTAGGCCACTCATTTTCTTGTCCATGTTTCCTCCCCTGAGCAGCCTCTGTCTCATAAGCTCCAGTTTCAGGGCATAATCTTCTTGGCACATCTTAGTCACTCCAGGGCTGGGGCTACGATTGGGCAGTTCCATCGAAACAGCTTTTTTCAGGGTTTTGTTGCCTTCCCCCGCATTCACCAAAACAGCACCCTCTTCTGGCTCGATTTGGAGAAGCAGAGCTGAATCGGCTGAGCTGCCCCTCCTCATCATCCCTCTCCTCAATTTGGTCTGTGAGTCTTCCATCTCAACACTGGAGCCCTTTTTAAGGGGGACTCTCTTCGTCATCACTGTGATCTTTTCCTCGTCTGAAGACACAATGTCCTCCTCCATTGTTGTCCTCTTCCTGGTCCCTCCTGTACCCCCTTCAACCTCCATGCCTTCCTTTTTGGCCACCTCTGTGTTCATGGGCTCCTCCTTATGTCGTGTTAAACCCACCCCTTCCACTGTCCCATTGGAGCGTCCTGTGGTGTCCTCGTCTCCTGGTAACTCATTGAGGGAGATCCTGGAGCCGGAGAAGACCATGGACAGGGGCATGGGGACAAAGGGTAGTTCATCCACGTCTTCATCCGAGTCTGAGGACGAAGAGGGTGGGGGCGAGCCCTCCTTGAGGTGCCGGGCTACAGCAATGGAGATATGGCTGGACGAGTCATTGAGAAGCTCTGGGATGGAGCGCATCACCATCTTAGATTTGTAGCTGATGAGCGAGCGCTAGGAAAAATATAAGGAGAAAGGAAAGGTAATTTGTAAGAGGAAAACTGGTAAGAGGACAGAAACAGAAATGTGTCTTCTACTTTTTCTCAAACCCTTGAGACAACACATACATACACCATCAGCACAGGGCCAGTTGCAGTGCAGAATCTTGGTGTTGAATATACTTGAAATTCTGAAACCAAACCAGCAACCTTCTGGTTGCCTGTTCACTAGAATATCAAAGGGGTTTTTCAAGGCCCAGAATGAGGTTACCTGTTCACTAACTTGCGCTCAGATCTGGGATTTTCACTAGAAAACCTTTAGTTAACGCTGTACTTCTAACTGAATGGGCTTACTGCCAATGTATGGACATATTAAACGTATAGAACTTACATCAATGCTTATGATTCAGTACTGATCGTAGAAATCCGTGCACTAATTAAAGATGGAACAAATTCCTTGTTAGCCTGTCAGATAATGTCTTAGTACCTGCCACTTTCTTCGAGATAATACTTGCTTCAGCATTGCAGTGTTGATGCTCTTGTCCTTATTTGAAGTCTGTGAGACACAAAATGACGCAGGCAGTCTTAATTAGCTAACGATCCATCAACAAATAAACATAAATAAACATAAATATATACATTGAAACATACATTAAACTTCTGACAATATCAAACATATTTTATATCCACATTTCAAACAGATGAAAGGACCTACAGTATTAGGCTAATACTAATACCTCTCTTTTGCTTTGCAACCCACCTTAAACCACGGATGACGGAGGCACTCAGCAGTACTGGGCCTCCTGAGGACAGATAAATAATGATTCAGAATGTCACACAAATCATCACTTCTGTGCTGCCCTTATCTTGGATTTACAAAAGAAGTATACATGTTTTCATTAGGGAAATTAATTTGACAAATGGCCAAGAAAAATGGCCAGGCCCTAACCAATAAAAAAGTAGCCTACTCACAGTCTGTCAGCTACCAGCAATTTGATGACGAATCCTTTAGCTTCTCTGCAGAGGTCAGCAAACATGCTCTCCTCAAAAGCCACATTGTAGTTGCGGATGTTGAGAACAGTGCTTCTGTCATTCTCACCAGCGAAAGGAGATACACCGGTCAGGCTGCAGTGAAAATACGTTGTGAGACACTGTTGGTGTCAAGATTCATACTTCACTAATGAATTACATGTAGATTGAACTCTTGACTATAGCCGTCTATCATGTACATAATATAACACAAATTTAACCACTCACCATAGGTACGTTATAACCCCAACAGGCCTGAAAATTGAGGAGAGAGAGAGAGAGAGAGAGAGAGAGAGAGAGAGAGTGAGTGTGAAGGAAATGGCAAGATGAGAGGACCATGATTCATCAGGCAATACATAAAAGGCAAGCGTCTGCCATCACAGCCACCCCCTGAGTCTGTGGGACCAGGTGGCTCACCAGATGTCTGTTGCCTTGGAGACGGGCGATTGGTTAACAATCTCTGGGGCGACAAACTCCGGAGTGCCATATTTGCAGTAGTGTGCCTCAGTGGTCTCTAGCTTCACAGCGTTGCCAAAGTCACAGATGCGGATCTGGTCAGTACTGTGGTCTGCCATGAGAATGTTCTCCGGCTTGAGAAGGGTTAAACAAAGACAAAATGATGATTAATAATAAAGGAAAGATATATGATTTCCCTTATGTGCTGCCATTCGAATACATTAAGAATATATTATCCTGTTTATATATAAAACCAGAGGTCTCTGATAATAACAGCTTGTGGTCATTAGGCATCATGGGCTGTACCTTGATGTCAAGGTGAGCAATGTCTCTCTGGTGAAGGTAGTTGAGCCCCTCCAGCACCTGACCAATACCGGACCGGATCTGCACAGCACAATTGTCTTTAGTATACGTCCTACTTCCTGGCAATTTCAACATCTGAAAAGGGATGGGGTCAATGTGTATTGTATAAACAAGGATTGTATAGTAACAAACCTGGGACTCCATGAGAGTGGTTTTCTTGGTCAGTCTCTCCAGAAGCTCCTCATGATATCTTTACAAAACCATTAAGGAGGATAGAGGCAAGATAACCGTATTGCAAAGTCCAAGTGGTAGGCGAATAGGGAATGAATAATAAATAAGGAAAACTCCCACACATTAGGTCCCATGCTGGTTCCACCAATCTGTGATGAGTCAGTAAAAAGCAGCATTTCAGTTCATTGATGCCTCCAGGGGAGTAGAAAGGACATTATTAACATTGAGATTCATGTTATGCTCAGTTTTCTCCACATAGTGAGGAAGAAGAACAGTGGAATATGAGTTCATTGATTCTTCTGCTTCTTTGATAGTGTTTTCATGTATTTAATATGTAAATGTATACCGTTTTTTTATGGAATATGATATGGAATAACATTTAAAAACGTTTACTCACTCTATAGAGTATATAGATATTTGTGTATGGCCACATAAGGATTTTTGATGATCACACAAATCAAGGAGTCAGTCAGTGAAAGGATACAGTTCAGTGATGATGATGACCACATTCTTCTTCTCGAAGGCATCATGAAAATAGAGGATCCTTTCATGGTCTAGGTCCGACAGCAGGCCCATCTCTTTCAGGGCAGAGGCTTTTCTCTTACCGCGCGCTGAGATGAACTTGGCAGCAAACTCTGCTTTCCCCTTCTTCAGAGTCACACGTTTCACATAGGAGAAAGCCCCCCTGAACGGTCGACAATGATGACATTATTGAAATAGTTTACGGGGTGACTAAATTATTTAATACATTCAAATGAGTATGAAAGTGACCTGAAAACAAACCTGACATGGCATAACACTGATGTTGTGGTTGAAAAAGTAAAGGTAAAACTTGTCTCAGGTCATTGTACACAGTATGGAGCATCTTACAAGTCCCCCTTGCCATCTTTTGAATCTATCCTTAACAGGTGACACAAAAACAAACAACTTGTCTCTCTATTGAGGTGGTGACTCACCTCTTTTTGGGTCTAGAATCATTATGCTTTATGAGTCGTGGTGGAATTCCTCACAATGACCTTTGTGGCTACTCCTCACAGACCCATTAAAAACACATAGCCTGGCTGAGTGTCTGTCTAGTTCTTTTGCAGCTTGGTGACTCACCTCGCTATCTCCTTGTGTACGTCATAGTAATCAGTAAGCCGCCGCATCTTTCTCAGAATGGTCCCTTCATCCTCCATGGGCTCGACTGCTTCCTTTCGCACTGCAGACAGGGGATCAAACATCAGCGTGATAAGTGTGTGTGTGTGTGTGTGTGTCTCTGTCTGTAGATCTGGATATATTTGGATAATATTTGCCTGTATGTCATTGCTAGAAGATTCATAAAACTGTGACTCAAACAGCCACAACAACATAATACAGAAGGTATAGTTCTAACCTGTGCGAACGGTGAGTTCAGCCTTGCATGACACTGAGCCAGCCAGGTTCTTGGCTGTGCAGGTGTACACGCCAGAGTCCTCAGGCCTGGCATTGAGTACCACCAGGGAACACTCGCTGTCGTCGTACACAAATGTGAAGTGATTGCTCTCCGATAGGAGGATGTCATCCTGGAAACAACAGTCAACAAATCAATATCTCTTGACCATTTAGAATGGGGAAATGTGAACCCCCCCCCCCCCCCCGCTTTCTATGCTATTGTCAAATAAAAGGAAAAGGAAGAATCCACACATCATTGTACATGGCTCAAAGTGTGTTTACTAAATTGGACAATGTTTCAATGCTTAGGTCTTCATCACTTGGGACAATGTTCATCAGTGGGTGGAGTCTTCCTTGTCTTTTTATCCATTCATTCTCTCCCATACCTTGTACCAGAGAATGTTCGGGTCGGGTTTCCCCTCAACCACTACGGCAAAGCGGGATGTCTCTCCTACGTGCACATCCACGTCCTCCATGATGGATTCAAACTTAGGGGGTACTGTTGGGAGATTTTCTTATAAATGGTTGTCTTTGTAAAATGGAAAACATTAACATAAACCAATCTTGAGGAAAACTCACCAGCAATGGCCAGTTGGAGTGTGCAAAGGTCGCTACCAAACTGGTTGTTGGCCATGCAGACCAGCTGACCAGCGTCCGTGCTCCTCACCCGTTGGATCTTCAGGTTGTGCTGGTCATCGTCTGGCATGCTCATCTCAAACATCCCTGGCCTATTCACCAACACCACCCCTCTCCTGGAGGTAAAGAGAGACCTGTGGTAAACTTTTGAACGATCTAGGTCAAACTAATTCCAACTTAATTAAGCCTTCTATAATAAAATCAGTCATTATAAAATACTCTCTGTAGGTCTAAAGATGGGCTAGACGCTGTGATTGACCTTTTCCAGATGACTGTCGCGTGAACGTGGTTGAGCGTGAGGGTGATGTTCACGGATTGGTTCTCCACCACGTACACAACGTCTGGCTTATCCAGGATGATGGGAGCTTTCCTTAGATAGGGACCTGAGGGGGTCAAAGTTCAAATGAGGAATTTTCAGCAGCCAATAACTCAAATACCACAAATAACTGAGGGTGACATTTTCTCTCCACTTTGCACAGATCTTTCCAAAAACATTAGTATCTCAAATAGCCGGAAGGGCCCCTGATATAATTAGTTCAATGTCGAATATCAGTAAAAATATTGGGCCGAATCATACTGTAACTTGAGATCCACGCTTTTAACTTGCCTTTTGTGTAATAATGCATTGATGTCAATAGAAGATTTACGTAAATATTTGAGTTAATCACGCTGATAAAGATAGGATTTGGCCCATCATCTTTATCCTATGCTGACTTCAATTACTGTATAGATTTGGGGCCTAAAAGTACCTCTGTCCATAAGCTGCATCAGATCGGTGGAGGGAGAGGGCTTGCTGAGAGCCTTGGAGGTGGCAGTCAAGACTCTGAATGCGTAGCGGACCCCCTTAGAGAGAGATATAATGGTGTAGGAAGTCTCTCTCAGGTTAGAGGCTATGATGGTCCACTGGATGGAGCCCAGTGCCTGCTGTTGCACTGCATACGTCAGGGAACTGCCATCTGGAATCACAACAAGGGCAGCTATATTTGTATACTGACATTGACATGAGTCATTGCCGTTTTTCTCCCTAGACTTATTTAGTTATTGTGAAAGATAACACATCAATGACAAAATTGCAATTGCAAGTGAAATACAGAGCGAAAACTAGAACAGATCTTATTAAGTATCCATTTGGTTTGGAAGTTCACCTTACATCAACATAATACTTTTAACATTGAATTTATGTAAATAAGCAACATTTTAAAGACTATTATTTTCAACTGTGAGATGGCCTGTGAGATGGTTTGCATTATGATATTTAAAAATCTAACCCTAACCGTAACCCTAATCTCACAACTTTTACACAACAAACAATGTCCATGGGGTATTGTAACTCATTCTTTTCATGGAAAGACAAACATAAGAATCAGAACCATAAGAATCTACTATGATCCAGCGTACCTATTGAGGGGTCAAGCCTCTTTGGTCTCTTCCAGCTGAGTGTGATGGTCTTCCCTGTTATGGCCTCTACCACTGGAGGGCCCTCGGGGGGATCAGGAACAATGTCTGCCGAAACAAAACCCAATGTTCATGAGAAAACAGGGTCAGTCAGGTGGATCTAATGGCTAATTTGGTAGTAGCATGGTTTGAGCCATTGAAGAGTATGTTTGAGTCCTGCTTTATACTGGATGCAACGTATACTGTATATACTGTATGTTAAAGGTGCAGCATGTAATTCTGAGCTTTGCTGCCCTATCTGGCCACATTGAACATTTAAAATGTAAATGTGCTATGTTTTTTATTCCGTGCATATCCTTGTAAACAAACAAAGCGTAAAAATGATGGCCATTTAGCACTATTTCAAAAGCTCAAATACTGCATACTGGACCTTTAACTGTACTGTCTTCATTTGAATGCTTCCTGATAATTAGATTGTCAGCCTTGGGGTATAGTGTGACAGAATCCATGATAGTAGAATTAACCCATACCAGAGAAAACTTTCCAGCAATCTTATTGGCAGTGCTTTTCAATCAGCAATTCAATTTGGCACAGTGAATGCACTTGTACAGGTATGAAAAAAAGTTTTTTCTTTTGTGACTGTAATCCCCATACCTGTGATGTAGAGGTGAGCATAGCACGCTGCCTTCCCTACTTTATTGGAGATGACACTCTTGTAGACGCCCCCGTGAGCGTGACACACACACCGGATAACCAAACTGTGGACATCTCTGTCTGGAGGAGTAAGAGAGAGAATGAGATGAGGAGGGAGCAAGAAAGAGAGAGTGTGTGTGTGTGTGAGAGAGAGAGAGAGAGAGAGAGAGAGAGAGAGAGAGAGAGAGAGAGAAAGAGGGAGAGAGAGAGAGAGAGAGAAAGAGAGGGAGAGAGAGGGAGAGAGAGACAACAAGGAAGAGGGGATAACATGAGAGGGGAGAGAGAGAGAAAACAAGTGAGATGGCACAATCAGATTAGAATGCATTTAACATAATCTGCTGTCTATGACCTGTAGTCTCTGTGTGGGTACTCTTGTGTGACTTAACCTACTCTGGACCACCCTTGTGGGGGCGGAAATCAGTTATTGTTTCCTACAAAGGCATGTGTTTTTTTAAACAATTAGGAAGACGTAGAAGTCATCGGGGCTTAACCCCATTCATTGTAAATACTACATGGACAATAGATTGTAATACTGTTATACAGTATTTCATGTTATATTCATGTGTGTGTGTGTGTGTATGTGTGTCTGTGTGTCTGTGCGTGTGTGTCTGTGTGGTTTTAGAGATCTCCTTACACTGGGTCATCTTCCGTTCCTCTGAACTATCAATCCGCTTGCCATTGTGGTACCAGGCGATAGTTGGGTAGGGCAGGCCCGCTACCTTGCACTTAAGCACCGCTTCTTTCCCCTCGATCACTTCCAGGTCACACAGGGGTTTGACATAGTCAGGCATGGTCCGCCGCTCCTCCTCGCTCTCCAGGACCTCCGGCTCCTCTGCGATGGACGGCATCTTCTCCAACTTGGCCCTGGAGGAAACAAGAAAGACTGAGATGTTCTATGAAAAGCCCTTAACAAATCAGATGTGTTATGATTATTACTATTAAGTACGAAATTGAATCATAAACAAAGGAGATACTGAGATACACAGGCGAATTGTGCCTTTAAAAGGCTATACTGAGATGCACTCTGTGTATATGTCATTCCCGTACATGTGAGAGGAGACAGCGAGCCTGGGTTCCTGCATGTAGAGTTCGGCGGTACTCTCTGCCTTTCCGTGAGCGTTCAGAGCAACGGCCGTGTAGAAACCTTCGGTCTCGCCACTGACGTGGGCGATGACCAATGAGTGACGCCCACCCTCCTTTAAGATACGCACATTCTCATTGTCCTCAACCAGGGTCTCTGAAAGAAGGATGGGACAAAGACAATGGCAGATTGTATCAACTTGGTTTTAGCCCTGGTCTGAGTAGAGGTCAAATCCTAACTTGAGATGTGTTATTCCAAAATTTGCACAAATCTCTCATTGACAGCCCAATTTAGAATTTGGCCAAGTAAGACTCACCGGGATAAATTAAGATTACATGAAACAATTTTTTTTTGCGTTTACTAAAGATGTCTACACTACACCAAGGCCATCAACTGCTGTCCATTCTGTAACAATCACACATAGCACTATAGCATATCCGGAGAGGGACGCTCGGAGGGTCTCACCAAAATGAGTCCAGGTAACTTCAGGAGGGGGTGACCCGCTGACCTTACAATCGAAGCGGGCAGTCCGACCCTCAATGACCTCCAAGATATCCAGCTTCCGGGTGAATAGGGGCTCCCTGGAGGGTGTGACCTTGAGGATGGCACTGGAGGTCAACTCCTCTGAAGCAAGAAGGAAAAGACTCAGCAAGCCTGATTGGTAGGCTGAAAACACGACCTGTGGTTGGATAGTTTGGTCACTGGAAACTGAGAGCCAGTGAGCGTAAAAAGCGGGGATTTGTTGATGATTTCTTTTAAATCTTCCCTGTTGGTTATTTATTGTTTAAAATGAACACAATATCTAGGAGCATCAGTCACCTTTGGCAGTGCTCAGCTTGCAGGTGTAGGTCCCACTATCGTCCTCATGCACTGAGTTCAGCAGCAGCCGGCACCTGTGTGAGACCAAACCTCCGTCAGCTGTCTGGGCTAAGGACCTTATTAAACGCCTCATTAGCTAACAATTTACCTCATGTGCCCTTGTGTTGGCCAATCCAGCAATTAAAATGAAGTTTGTACACAGTGGGCCTTTGGCATGAATCATAAGCTCAAATCAAGACAACGCTTGGGAGCAGCAAAGACAGCAGATATTATTCACAATACATAATCGATATAATTTAAACATACAGCATATATTGCTATATTATATATTGTCCAGTTCCTGTACCACATGTGGATGTGTATACAGTACTTTCTCACCTTTGAGCAGGGTGACGTTGCCCCTTGATACTCATCTAAAGTCAGTTTTGTCAATTTTCCCTCCAGACCTGGGTCAAACCCAAACGCAAATAGGCCAAACAGAGCTGAGTTTGATTTAGTATTTGTCATTATGTATTGGACCCAGGTCTGTCTCCCGTCTTCATGGGGTCAGGATAAGCTGGGGTAAGCTGATCCTAAACCAGTGCCTATGGGCAGAGCATATATATATATATATACCCACCTCTTTCCATCAAAATGCATCTTGCAGTTGAGCAGTGCCGGCTGGATCAGCTTCCCATTGGACAGCCAGTCAACTTCCACATCCTGAGGCCCAGTCATGTGACACTCAAACATGGCCGACTCTCCCGCCCTCACTGCCACGTCTCGCACCTGTCTGCTGATGACCAATGCTGACTGTGCTGGGGGAACTTGAAGAGAAAAGAGAGGGGACCAATGGAATTCAGTGCAACCTGGTATCACAGTGGAATTTTGGAACTTTATTCAAAAACCAGCCTCCACACCTATATCTTCAGTCATATCTGCCATAACAATGTTTATGCAGTGTCTTTGTTAATGTCAGTCTGTGATTTTACTTGACCTGACTGTGATTTTACTTGACCATGGGAATAATATGTCCTGTGTAAAATATTAGTTAGTCAGAAGACAGTTTTATGGGCATTCCTCCTAAATGTCCCTCAGTCAAGTTAATATCAGCTATCGTAAATCTTACCTTTGACCTCCAGACAGCATTCACTCTGCTTGGTTCCGTATTCATTGATGATCTTGCACGCGTAAACTCCCGCATCAGATCTTTGTGCCGAAGTGATTCTCATCTCGTTGGTATCTTCTGTCTCACTCACAACGAACCGGCCAGCCGTCTTCAACGTCACTGTGTCCCTTAACCTGGGGTAAAGGTTGATAGAGGTTGCTAAAACGCTGAGCTCTTTTCAAAGTGAGAGAGACGCACTCTACTTACAACACACACATTTTAATACTTTATTTGAGTTCACAGCATTACATTCAAAGAACCCAGCTTATTACAAAGTTCATACAGATGCTCCACTAAGCTTCACATAGCAGCTGACACAGAACAATTTCTTGCCAGCTGGGAGGCCAGCAATTTACAGTCAGGTTGTGCACATGGCTAAGGCTGCCAAATACCAATACCAGTAGCTGACACCTACAGTAAAGCCAATGTCGTTGATAAGTGCAACCAGGGGCTGGTATTTAAGTTTCACACACACACACACACACACACACACACACACACACACACACACACACACACACACACACACACACACACACACTCTCTCTCTCTCTATCTCACACACACACACACACACACACACACACACACACACAATAGGACACTGTCACATTCTCTGAACTCATTTCACAAAGAGAGAAGCAGAGAATCAGAGAGAGAGAGAAATAATATGACAGAAACAGAGAGAAAGACACAGCAAAACCATGTTCTCTTACCAGTACACCATAGGTTTAGGCTCTCCTTTTGTTTTGACTGACATGATGACCTCCTGTCCCTCTGTCACCCCTTGGTCACACAGGCCTACCTATCAAAACACAGGACAAAATCATATGGCCAATACTTATATGGCCAGTACTTAACATGGATTGGTCACCACTAACCCTTACATGTTAAATTAATCTTGTCATATCAGATGATTACTTCAAGGAAAGGAGAAATGAAGGATGCATTGTAAAGGTGGTCCATCAAGATCTCTTATAAAGCTTGGGTTTGTGATTGGACATACTGTTTGCGTCTTTACCTTGAAGGTGGGTGCCTCTTTGAAGTGGCCGTGTTTATTCTGGGCCCCTTGTGAAGGGAGGTCCTCAAACTCCATGACCTCCTCCAGGGGGCTCACGTACTCCTCGTCTGACTGGATGGGACTCCTGACCTCAAGGGGCAAGCTTGGCTTCCCACCCTGCACCTGGGTTGACTCTGGTGAATGGATGATAGAAAGACAAAATAAGAATATGAAAAAATGATGATAATGCAAACAATTCTGTGTGACATATACTGTACTGTATGAGACATGTACGTAAAGCATTGAGAAATATTGCAAGAAGCATCATTTGATTTAACATTCCAAAAAAATGTATGATTGGGCTTTCAGTGGCAACATAACACAGAGCTCCACACCACTGCTACTCTACTTTTATCGCCACGTTTGCAAAGATGAGTGCATGGCAGGAGTAAGGGGTATGTGAGACAGAAACATACGCAGGCACACATGCACACATGCACACATGCACACACACACACACACACACACACACACACACACACACACACACACACACACACACACACACACACACACACACACACAGCTCTTTGAAGTGACCAATGCTGGACAGATAATGGATTAATCCCTGAATCCCTGACCCAATCATTCTCTTCTTTCCCTGGAGTGCCAGAGGAGACACATTGTCTCCACTCCGAGCCTTTCCAAAAGCCCAAATGAATTCTCTTCAACAGAACAACGTTGGTATTGGAGCTATCTCTTTTGAAAATTGTAGATTTGAAAATCCTGTTTCACTGGCAAGAACAAACAATGTCCTCACAATTGAATAAGAACAAATAACTTCTAAAAAAAGAACATGAAAAGGTTCCCTCCTGGAAAACAAAAACTAACATATCATAGCATACATAGAGCTGTCTTGCTTGAGGATACACATGAAGCTACAGCATGATTTACATAACCTTGACAAAAAGCTATCTACTGTAGGTAATCTACAGAGAGGATAGAGAAGATGCAAGCATGCTAATATTAGATGTTTAGAAATTACTGCATACAGTGAAAACCTTTGTAGTCAGAATGTCCTGATTTCTCCAAGCAGTGACAGAAAAGATCGACAATGGAAGACTTACCTAGAGTTACATCTCTGAGAGGAGTGTACAAAGAACTAACTCTAGCAGCATTTCTGCAAACCTGCCAATGTTTACACAAATGCTGCATGGAGCTAGCCTTCTGCCAATCTCACATTTCAATCTCATCCTCTATTTCTCTCCCTCTCTCTTCCTTCCCTCCTCCTATCTTGACTCCTACTGTAGCTCTCTCATTCCTTCTCTCTGTCTTCACACTAATTACTGTGCGACACACCTTCACTGCCTATACTGGAAGATTACTTTTCATATATGTCTCAGTCCTCTCAAAACGTATGCATTTCCCAGATTTTCACAAACCTAAAAAAAACTTTGGAGAGTAACATTTTGTGGTAAATATTCATGGTGGCAAATACTCAGCATGTGATGTCGGTGGATTTAATTCAGACACTTTAATACTCCAAATCTCCTTGAATATAACATCCCTAAAAATTCCTTCTCTTTCTACCACATCCATCTCATACTCTAGCTTACTGTGTAAAAATGTAAAATCCCCCACATCCAAGTATGACTCATAATCTTCCGGAACATGAGTTTGACAATTCCTGACTTCAACCCTGCACTGTGAAATCTAAATTCTTTATGATTGCAACATTAATCTCATACAGGGACATACAACAGACTGCAATTACCACGAGAACAAGGGGGGGGGCTAAAAATACCCCTGAGTTAGCCTCTGCTGGCCTAATATGGCAAACCATCCGTAGTGCTGAGTTAGCGCCAGAGAGCTAAAGCATTCTACAGAGGAACACTGTTGACAACACTGAGGAAGAGTATGTGGATTTCACAGGTTATGGATTGAATATTTTGGTTTCCTCAAAACATCTGGAATGTGTCGCTCTAAGAGGGAGTGGCATATAAGAGCTACTGTATATTGGGTTGTCACAGAACTATGCATGTCTGTTTTAAGTACGTTATTGCAGCTATTATTAAAGTGGCTCTGAATGGCTGCAGTTGCAATTGGGGATCAGACTAGAGAGGTCTGAATGTCTTGCTTTGTTTAGAATACAACGCATCTCATTCTTGAATTGAAGTATCACTCCGACACTGGTGCACATTCTATGTATTACAAGGAAGGGAAGAAGGATGCATTTTCGAAGTATTCAGGCTTTGTCTCATTGCCGGCAAGCACTGAGCATAAACTAATAACTGAACTAACCAAAAGTGAGCTAAAAATATATAGCCCATGTTTTTATCCAAGAGGAATAATCATTTTGTTGACAATACACATTTCCCAGTTTTGAACAGCAGCCTGGCTTTAAAAGCTGGACACCTTTTGTGACTGGCAAGCTTGTGTTTTTTAAATCCACCAGGGGACCAGAATGCCTTTAACAATTGATGAGTTGCCATGGTAACTATCAGTGTGAAGAGCCTGGGCTGGGATGCAGAGCATCGTAGTCATTAAGACAAAATGTCAGAGGAGAGCTGGCAGGGGATTAGGATGGGGAGTGTGTATGTATGTTTGTGTTTTTGTGTGTGTGTGTGTGTGTGTGTGTGTGTGGGTTTGGGTGTGTGTGGGTTTGTGGGTTTGTGTATTCATTTCATTTACCTTTAATGTTGAGTGTGGCCTTGTGTGTATATGCCTGTGTGTGAATGTGTCGCTCTGTGACCTTACCCACCTGATTTGATGTAGAGCGTGCCGTAGCAGGATGCTTTCCCGGCTGTGTTGACAGCTGTGACGCAGTACGTCCCTGCGTCACCCGGCCTCATCTGTTTTATCACCAGGGAATGCATCTCCCCTTCAGCCTTAACCACATGAGACAAGCTGCTTCTTATCTCAGTGTTGCTCTTCTTCCAAGTCACTGCCAGGGAGTAACACACACACACACGGACACACACACACACAGACACACACACACGGACACATAGGTTTAGTCACATTCCCTTTCCCAGTGTGTAGGTGTGGAATGATGTGTGGCCCCTGAGCATTAATCCAAGGCCAGTTTTGCATTACGTCCATTACATCCGAATGGTCTGTATGTATGTAAGTATGTATTGGGGTAGGTAGACCTGTGGCTAAAGGAATATTTCACACATCGAAATGGAATTAGATGACACCGTTTCAACAACGCCAGATTGCAACTTTAAGCCTGAGATCTAGCTAGAGATTACCTGTAGGGAGTGGGTTGCCAGTGATGATACATCTCAGAATGACTTCAGAGCCGGTTGGGGTGCTGGTGTCCCTCAGGGGCCTCTCAAACTCTGGCGCCTCAGCTGGCCCCTCCTCTGCAGACATGTACGAGTCATCTGAAGAGTTGCCTACAGCAAGGGAGACAATAACTGTCATTGTTCACCTGACATTTCAACTTTTTGTATTGTTTTTTAGGAGATGATCTGTGGGATGGCGTATGCTAAATGTAGTCCATTTTGTTTTGGGTTTATTACTCAACATACAGTATGTGGTGTATTAATCGATTTAGATCAATTCATTAAATTATTCATGAATTAATTAATCTATTCCTTGATCCATTCATCTATTCATTCAATCATCCATCCATCCATCCATTCCTTCAGAATCCCATACCTTGCTCAGGAGACATGGGCTGCCTGGCATGCCCTCTTTTACTCTTATGGCTCCTCCCCTCCTTCTTCCCACCTCTGCTTCTCTTTACATCTCTCTTCTCTCCAGCCTCTTCTTCCTCCATGGGTTCATCCTCCACCACAATGGTGGGGATGGTCAGCTTCAGGGCTGGAGAGGTTCTCCCCAGCTCACCCTTCCTCCTCTTGATCAGAGGGCTAATAGAAGGGGTGGGGGAAGGGATGAGCCTGGGGGGCTTTGCGGGGTACTGGACTTCTGGCTCTTTGGCATGGAGTGGGGGTTCTCTCTGTGCGGTGGGGCTCTGGGACCTGCAGTCCATCTTGGGTGGAGGCTGTTCCAGGTCTCTAGATGGTGAAGGTGGTTGTTCCTCAGCTGTGAGTGGTGGCTTCGGGGATTGAGAGCTCTGGAGAGTTTCCCTGCATGGAGAATGTGTCTACTGCATTATGTAATATTGAGTATGGAGTAGAAATACTGTGAAATGATGTAGGATGTTTATGCTGTCATTACAGTATTCAGAATTGAGAATTCAAACACACACACACACACACACACACTATTAATGGATCATCTCAGCCTACCTGGCTAGGCTCCTCCGTGTGACTCCTGGTGATCGTCGTCCTGGTAACTGGTTAACTGCCGCTGTCTCCATGGCAACATAGGTTTTTCCCATAACTTGCAGTGTTGCACTATCTGCAGGCACTCTCTTAGACTCTGACTTCTGTGCTGATGCTTGCTCCTTATGTGCCACTTCCTTTTGATCACTCAAACCCTTCTCTTGGGACGAAGAAGATGATTTTTGTGACACTCTTTCACCTGCGCTCCCTCCTTCTCCTCTCTCCACCAGGACCCTTTCCCTCTCCTCCAGCTTCTTAACCACCTGAGGGGGAATAGGCTCCAGCTTGCCCACGGAGAGCCTCTCCCTCTGGGGTAGCTGTTCAGTGGAGTAGGCCTTCTTCAGGTTGGGTCTTCCCACCAGCTTCTTGATCCTCTGGAGCTCCTCTGTGAACTTGTTCTGGACCCTCTGGGTATAGCTGGGTTTGTCTTCCAGGGACGAGGCCCTCTGTTTGAATGCTGAGCGCCTCTGACCCGCGCCCGGCTGTGCTCCCTGCCTCTCCTCCTTGCAACCTCTCATCTGTTGCCCGCTGTTGTCCGAATCACAGGATGCCATCCGGCCGAATCCAGCCCAGGAACGGCCCGACACAGACCCCCCGCCACCAGGCAGTTCAATGCGTTCCTCAAACGCACGGACCTTATCAAAGATCTTGGAGCCGGCACGGGCAACTTTGGGCGTCATGCCACCACTGCTACCACCGGGAGCTGTGTCTTTTTCTGGTGCTTTGGGATTGGTATTTTGAGACCTGCTGTCACTGCCCTGTGATGTTACTCCTGAATGTTCCGTTTTGGCCACAGCACCTCCTAGGTCTCGGTCTTGGGTACTGTGCGTGGTGACACCATTCTTTTGGGTTGTCGGGTGGGATAGAAGTTGACTGGACAGGGGAGAGGCAGGGAAGGAGGATGGGCTAGTTTGGGGGGAAGTTGGAGATGGGGAGCCATAGGAAGGGAGCACCCTTGAGACATCAGCAGGTTTGATCCTGGAATTGGGGGATTGACGGAAATGGAAATTAAGAGGCAGAAGGGGTGAGGAGGGTGTTCCCAGGTTTTTAGAAGAGGGATAAATGTCAAAGTGTGTTTACAGTACAAGCTAGGTAGAGTGTCTTTCTCAATTGGTGTTTGTGTGTGTGTGTGTGTGTGCGTGTGCACGTGTGCGCGCATGTGTGTGTGTGTGTGTGTGTGTGTGTGTGTGTGTGTGTGTGTCACTGCTTTATGAAATACTGATACTGATCTTAGTCAATATGTGTTTGAGTGCTGGTTTCTCATGATCAAGTAGGATAGAGAAACCATTCACAATAAAGATAAAGGAGTATTGACATGAAAAAAAATTAAGGGAATTCACTTTTCACAAATGCACCAAATTCATATGGATTCTAATAACAAGATGATATAGGAACGATAATTCATCTGTGTCCACAACAACATGAATAAACAATTGCCTGCATGTTCCAGTGACACATGTACATAGGAATAATTAATGGTTTAGTTAACCATATACATTCCCTATCATCTAACTCTAACTCTTCCAACATAACCGGTAAAGACCTCTATGCATAAACTATGAACACAATCACACATGCTTTAACAAACCTTGTTAGATGGACAGCTTGCAAAATACATGTTGGCAAATATTATCTTGGATTAAAGCCATGAATCATGCATGTCACACCAATATTATGAGGGTATTCAGGATTATCTGAATATCTGTTAATTCAAAAGGAAATTGTCAGTTTAAAAGGGGCAAATTTGTTTGATATAAAAATGTCATGCAGCACAAACCAACAAATCAAAGGCTCCAGTGGTACTTTGATAACATCATAAAATATATATTCAATTGAGATGGTCGTATGAAAATGTTATACAAAATGATCATAGTCTAGTTACATGTCATAGCAGTACAACACAAGTCATCTAGTTTAGTTCAGGTTTTAAGTCAAACCATGCTCAAGACATAACCAAACAGAGCCGTAAAATAAACGGTGTGGAGTCAAAGGAAAGTATGAACTCAAAAACTAAATGGAAACAATGATGTAAAAGGAATCAAGGATGATATAAGAAAGCTAAATCACTTGATAAGATCAAATAAGACGAGAACACAAAAGAGAATTAAAGATACATGTATTGTATATATGATAAAAAAAATCTGAATCTCTGGTAGAAATGAGTCTAGGGAAATTAAGTGAAATGTATGATTTGTGTTTTGTTTGTGTGTCTGTTTAAGTTTGGAATTGGTTGGAGGCTGCTCTTTTCTCATTAGAATCATGGGAAAAGTAGTCCCTATAAAGGCACAGAAAAAGTTCTCCCCCGGTAGAGGCTGAACATGCTCCCGTAGTAGTCGCTCCCTACTGACACACTTTCCTCTGACCCCAGCACAGGGCGAGCCAGGTTAGCATGAGACGCCCGAATCAGGGGCTCCACTCCCAGGTGTCGGACAGGGGCGGCCCCCTCAGCGGGAGCCAAGCCCAGCGCTTGCCTGTGGGCGGTTGGGTCCTGGGGCCCTGGAGGCCGCGAGCCCAGAGCCAGCAACTCCCGCTCCACCACAGGGTCCTGGCCCCCAGGCAGGGTGGCCCTACGCTCAGCACCGTCAGGGCCCATCTCCATCATCCTACCTCCTTCACCTAGAGGGGCCAAAGGGAGAGATGGATCAGTATGTGGAGAGATGGAGAGATCCCAAATGGACCCAATCCCAAATGGAGCCCTATCGCCTATGCACTTAAGATCTGTGAGGATTAGTATAAATAGTATAGTGGAAATTTCACCTAGTTTATCTATAAGGCAAGGTGGGACTATCACCATATTGATTACAACTATCCAATCCTCTCAGATCTACACAAGCACCTATGGAGTGGAAAGGAATTTGAATGTGAGAGAAATTTAATAGAGAAAGAAAAAAGGCAAATATAGAGAGAAAAGGAGAGAGAAATCGAATACAGACACTAGTGACAGTGATAGTGATAGAGAACATAGACAGCTAAACGGAGATTGAGAGAGACAGAGGGAACGGGTACTGTAGCTAGACAGGGCTTGAGTCACAAGAAATGGACGACAATTTAAACCTACTAAGATGATTGATTGAGTGGAGTGCGGGAAATAGGGAAATGTGCAAAATGTGTTCCACCACGAGCCCTGAAAGAAGCCCTTCCCCTAACAAATCAGATAATGATTGACATTTTAGCGAGGGGAGATGGAGGCAGAAATGCATCCTCAGCTGAAAGAACTTGAAGTCAGCAGCTTCCGTTAATGACCAAAAACCTTTTATTGGATAGAGACGGGGATGGAGGAAAAAAATAAGTCGACAGCCTCTGCCACAACCACTGAGGATTTCAGACTGACTCAGCTCCACTGAAATTAAACCAAACACAAAATGAGGAATATCTCGTGACAGTGTGTGTGTGTGTGTGTGTGTGTGTGTGTGTGTGTGTGTGTGTGTGTGTGTGTGTGTGTGTGTGTGTGTGTGTGTGTTGGGAAAACCCTTCACTTTCTCTCTGGCAATAACATTCCTCAGTTTGTGGCTAATGGCAGACATTATTTTCCACGCAACTTTCGTTTCGTTCATGCGCAACTCAATTCACAGAAGGGTCCATTGGAACTAATACATTTTGTCACTAAGATTTAATGTCATTCTTGGGTTAAATCGAATTAGTTGGTGGAATGAAATGTACTGTATTAGAGGTGTTTTTTAAATTCTGTGCTAACACGGGAGAGTGATTAGAAGACTCGAAAGATTTTGCGGTCCCATTACCACATGTAAGGCTTTATGGAGCCATCAGAAACCCTTCATAAGGCCTATCAAAAAGCTTAGCAGATCATAAGAAAATGTCATGCTTTATCAATGGTGGAAAATAACTGGATGTAAGGAGCTGTCATAGCACCCCTTATAGAATGACTTATATCGTACATTATTTCTGAAACATCAATGTAGGCTTTATTTAGGTTTATGAAGGATTTCTGAAGGGTTTTTCAGTGGGACCGATTCTGTTTGTATATGTTAGGCTAATGTGTTATGCCTCTCACTCAACGTGAGGCAACAAGCAAGAACCATTTCTTTATGTGAGTTCTTTGGCTATGACGGAACTAATGCTGAATCACAACTCCACTCTCGTTTGATATTCTCTCGCTTTATTTTGCATTCCTCCCTGGGGAGTGACGGCACACTCAGTCTGCCAACATGAAACCTTAGAAACCAAACCGTTTCTTTACAACCGAGGAAAAAATTGATTTGCTCTGCGAGAAGAGGGTAACCATATTCCTGATCTATATTTAGCAAGCCTGTTGACCCTGTTGTGAAGCAGTGCATCTAGTTTGGTGTCGCCAGTGAATACATGCCCCTATAGCAAACAGTCACAATGAATTCTCAGGTTCAAAGAATTCCCAGGAGATTTGCAAAAGTCTGCTGATGATTAAAATAACAAAACATGAGTTACTTTTCATTGTTTTTACTTTGAGAGAACCTTGCAACCATGAAATGTAGATGGACATGATAAGCCTACAATTACAAAGGCATAACCAAATGGGAACAAGACAACCTTCTTATTTGGTTCCAGACCTCGGCAAAATACTTACAGTATTTCAAATATTTGAAAAACATGAAGTGAACTTGATTTAGCTTTTCTTCCATGCAGAGTTTGCGCTTTTGAGACTAATCCTTTGGTTCAATTGTGCCAGGTACAAGACAGGTCCAAGACAATTTACCTGACATATGTAGGTCAGTGTGTCACACAGTTACATCACATGGTGAAAGATTAAAGGGCCTCTGTCATATCGCATTTCATCCAATGTGTCTCGCAGCGTGTGCCAACACACAAACCGCAATCAAACTGCCCTTGGCTGATCAATATGATTTATTACAATGGGGTTTTTAGAGATGGCTCTCCGTTAAATCTAAGACATTGGAATGCACAGAACAAGGCAAGGTTTACGAGCACACTAAAAGCCACCATGCATGCTGTCGCACCACAATTCACTTTTGGATCAAAATGATTTATTGTCCAAAATGTTGAGAGAAGGTACTGTGATGAACGTTACTGGAGCTGATTGTCTTGACCAAGAACCAAACACAATTCACTGGTGTTCAATTGGCGGTTACATTAAGGACGTAAAGAACATGCATTCTCGCAGCACAAGAAGAGTTATGTGTTTTACTGATCCCGGAAAACCCTGTTACCTGATTAAGGTCCTAAATCACAGATAATTAAGGGAATTACCTGCAGGCACTCTGCGGCCAGCCTTATCCTGGAGCCGTCCGGGTCCATCCTTGGATTCCATGGGTACCTGGGGCTCTGTGGCTTCATCTTCTGTGTTCTCAGAGTCTATGTGGAGAAAGAGCAGGAAGAGGAAGAGGAGGAGGAGGAAGAGGAGGAGAGAAGGCAACATAAAACAACAGCCGAGTAACAAATGACACTTCACTTTCACTTAGCACCAGAGAGGCTGATGGGTAATAGGGTTGAGCCTTGGCAGACCTCCTGGGGAGGAGCAAAGGGGACATCACTGAACCATGACATAGAGCCAGCTGTGGCTTACTAGACTGATTGAAAATTCCTTTTAGAAATAGAATACTAGATTGGTTATTTCACAGCACATAGCACTGACAATAGATAATGCTGGAAGCAGACTAGCATTCATAACTATTAGAATATAAACCCACATTTGTTTTAAACAATAGAATTACATTCTTTGTATCCCCAACTGTCACTTTTATCTCACTAATGGTGTCTAGTACTTATTTCTAATAGATACATTTTTAGCACCCTTTAACAACTTAATCATGGTCTCTGATATTAAGTAAATTGATCTGTCATGAGATCAATGGGAAAATACCACAATGGAGACCGATATTTCTCTGAACTACAGTATAGGTATGGGAGAAAACATCAAGCATGTACCATTGAAGAGAATTAATAGAGTGCAATGGGTGGAAAGAAAGACATTGAGTAATTAGCCATGCAAATGTATTGGAAATAAACCTTTAAGAGACAGATGGAACTAATGGATAAGGATAGATAAAGATAGGGAAGGAAAAATGGCGTCCACGGAAATAGGGAGGGCCTGTCATAATAGCTTTGCTTTTAAAGGGACACACTTGGTTCCTTACCCTGAAAGAGTTTATAAACAAGGACACTTCAATCCACACTTTGGTTCTATTTATCTAGACACCGTCAACCGATAGCGGTTAGCATTTTTTTACCAAAAACCGAAAGTCGAGGGGTAGCTAAATTAGCATGTTTGAAATGTCATGCCTGAATCATCTCAAAGCCATTTAAATCAAGTCTTTTACATGCCCATCAATACCCTGATGTATTGTAGTTTGTACAATGCGGGACAGAGAAGATTCAGGTATGTGCAATGATGGCGAGTCAGAGGAGCTCGCACTTTTGGAGTGAAGCATGTTCTAATGCCTCGGCTCTTGCCTACCATTATTAAGGACATGAATCAGCACGATTGTGCGTAAAAGGTTGTTCTTCAATAATGTGACGAAGGTTACTAAAGATGAGCATCTAGTAATATATAGCGTGAAATCTCACGCATGGAGGGGCTTAGTCGGGTTAGACAATTCAATCATGTACGACAAAACCGGGGTATGCTCTTAACCAGGGTATGGGCCATTGTTCCAGTTACTATTTGCATGTATATATAGTCATTGAGTCTTTTCAGAGAATTTTGGATGATTTTGGGATTTGGAAACATGCTAATTTGAGTACCATTGACTTTCATTGGTTTGCTGAGTCAAAGAAGCTCTCTTCAATCTCTGTTTCTGCCAACACATAAGGCTTTTAGATGTGTGTTTGTCAACAGAGGGGTAGTAGGTATTGGCAAATGTAACTGACGCTATTTGTATTCTGTGGTAACCACCCCCAAAACTGTCCCCTTATCTTTGATTTTGAGGAAGATTACCACAAAATCAGTATAGCTCACTAACAGCTAAATTTGATCGAACTATCTGTTTACAAACAGGCACCACTGTGGAATCTGAAACAGATGAAGGAGTACACCTTTAAGCAACATACACCCCAACGGACATAACTGTGGAAACCACTAGAGTGGATGATGTCATAGACACCTAATGCTCTGTTCTATTCTCTATGGTGGGAACACTGAAAACAGAGGTAAAGATAGTAGAGAGGCCCAACCAAATAACCACATTTGTTACATAAATCATAACCAAAATACAGAGAAAGCAGATGGACAAATGACTGAGTGAGTGAGAGAGAGCGAGAGAGATAGAGAGAGAGAAAGAGAGAGAGAGAGAGGGGAAGAGGACAAGGCGGGGTTACCATAGCTTTGCTTTCGGCAGGAGCGGAAAACTTCGCTTCCATAGTGGCAGCAAGAGAGGGCAGATGGGAGAGCACCGTTACTATGGAAACCACCATCCCGCTCACCCACACCACCAATCCTCTCCATAGCCATTAGAGTCTAAAATCACCACCCAAACTGTCTGGCTGACAAATACGTTCACTGGTAGAGTCTGCGAAGGAAGAGGCTCGCAAACGGGTTACGCCTCATTGAGCCTAATGTAAAATCTGCTACTGTGACCGCTATTGTAAGTAAGAAAAAAGTCCATGTAAAATGAACAATAACAATCATCATACAGCTTTACCACTCCATTTACTCATGTATATACGTAGATCCACTCATCTGCACAAAATGTGTCTAAATAGCCGGCACACAAGGCAAGGGAAATCAACTCAACAATGTAATCATCAGAGGCTATATGTCAAAACGGCTAGCTGCAATATGCATATAGTCGATTAGATTTGCAGTTTAAGGACTCTTTTTTTTGTTGTTGCTGAGATGCCAGATGTTATACTGTAAACCAAGCTGTTATGCAGAGATGCAACAATACGATTACAAGAAAATTGATTTGTGGGGGAGGATGCATTCTGACAACTGAATAATAAAAACAAGCCTAAAGTCTTGTCTTACGATATTTAAACCATAAAATATGCATGAATAAGCTACTGCAAATCACAGGTTTAAAACACTGTAATACTTTAATACAGAGATATCTTAAAAATACCAGACATCTCAAATACATTTAAAGGATTAAATTCACAGTAAAGTTCAGATTCTGTGTTGTAAATCACTTTTACTGACAACACACCATGGGTGAACCTGCCAAATGTCCGGGTAGAATGTCCAGTTCTCTGAAATGAGAGAGATACAGGATTGTATGATTCAAAACAGCAAGCAGTAGAACCAGGGGTTGTATATTATTTTAGGGTACATAATTACCTAGTATTTACTGAATAATATGGTATGGTGGTAATCACATAACAACCCATGAGTTACCTGTTTTGTTTTTTTCGTATTCATGAACTCACAACCAGCCACCATTTGGTACCAGTAGTTATCAATTGTGTTGAATCATTTGAAGTAAGTACAAGAAATCCACAATCCATCTCTAGTGTATCTTTAACAAAAACGGGACATGATCCTTAACAAAAAGAGGACATTCTCCTATAATCTATAAAGACGAGATCCTCTGTGCTTAAAATACATGATTTTACTGTACAAGTGAAGAAGCTCATTAGCATTTTCTTGGTCCTGTTTCTACTGGGTGTTTCCATGTATTTATAAAACACTTATGTGGTAGAATTCAGCACAATGGATAACTACCTATTACCTTACGGTTCCAGGTGCTCCACAAATAACTAATTGTGTATTACTATTACTATTGTGTATTTACCATTTGACAGTTTGAATCATAAGTAAATACCTGATAATTGTGTACCCTCATATAAAACGTTATCAGAACTCCATCACGTAGCACATGCTATAATCGAAACACAGTAGGCCCACCTAATAACCTGATAACTTATTATACTGATAACCTGATAAGCCGTTACTTGAACCTTAAGCTTTCATGGAGACTATCGATCAGGACCTTGGAGAGCACCTTGCCATGAGTCATGACATTGCAGGCCGGCAGAAAACAAAGTAAGTGCAAGGTAATGATTCCTTTGATAGATCTTCCTGCTCTCCAAGTATCCTGCTCGTTGGTTTTTGCCAGCCGGTTTGATAGAGTGTGCCTGGTGGCTATTGTGTGACGACGGAACCCACTAGAAGCTTCCATTGTCCTCTCTTAATCCTGATTATGGTGGCCCCCAGGCAATTTTATCAGCAAACAGCAGAAATAAACTGCGTTTTTGCGCAGTAAAGGCTTGGCGAAGATTGGCGAACATTTGAACGGCAGATTTTCTTTCAGAACAGCATCATTCTAGTTAAATCAACTTTAATTACAGTCAAAGTTTGTAGAGAATATGTTCGACAAGGTCTATTGAGAGTTGCAGAAAATAAATACATATTGTAGGCTATACGAAACTAGAAAATGTTTACTTTCTCCTTGGATGTTAGATTTTAGATGTCTATGCTGGGGCACTGACATACTTTTCTGTGCTCTACAGATCTGATATCTCCAATATTGTACAGGTATAGTTATGCAGTATCTGTATCTATATCAGTGGAGGCTGGTGGAGGTAGAAATCAGAGGACGGGCTCATTGTAATGCATGGAATGGAATAGGGAATGGTATTAAACACGCCAGTCCCCCAATTTCTATCTCCGCGAGCATCCCCCTGATCTGTATCATAATCTCCAAAAGATTCACTCATACTGTAGTAGTTTTAAAAAAAGACAGAATATGTGTTAAAGGGCAAATGTACACTGAACTACATGATAGGCATTGAATGGGATATCACATTTATTTGACTGTGCGAGCGAAATGGTCAATTCTGTAGCTGATTTTCTCGACTTCTCCCTAACCACCCTGGGCGACAGGATGTGACATTGTCCCCCAGGGTGACATTCTTTGTTACAATGCGCTGTGGGTAACCACATCCTCTGTGCCACGGGGCATTCAAACTTAAAGGACACTGGAGCTGTTTTCCAGCGAGAAGGATTTTATTAATCTATTTTTACTTATATTACCTATAACAACAAAAGTCTTTGCAAATGGTAAAAGGGTGGGGCATCAAATTAGGAATCTCTCTCTCTGCTTTGTTCCAATGGTTCTAATCTATCGCATATCCAAAATAAACTCTGTGGGATAAAACGCATTTTGACAAAACAAAAATCAACAACATGCACTACCATATCCATGCAAGTCAGTGAAGGCAATGGACTGACCTGGAACCTCTTCTTGGACCAGATTTTCTTCATATCTATAAGTAAGTCTCGTCTCGATGCCTTCCTCTGTGTACAGGATTACCTGTGGCTCATGAACACATTGCTACAATCTTACTCAAACTCAGGGTGTGGCGCAATAATTCCCCCAATGGAAATGAGAAGGAGCTCTTGGCATGTGGGCCGACTGATCCTCTGCCCTTGCTAGATGAGAGGAGAGAGGATCACAATCCTCAAGATCCAGGTGTCTTTGTGTTGGAGTGGGTATCCGCTAATGTGAACAGCATCCCTCTGACGTATGCACTGCCAGAGGAGACGATTCTCAGCCGCTGAGCCGGTCCCCCTGCTCCCCCCTCCCTACTCCCCCTCTTCAGTCAAGCCCCTCCTTGGAGCGACAGCAGCTATGCATGAACAGACTGAGACCCCAATGTAGGAAGGACAGTGGAGAGGTCAAGAGAGAAAAAGAAAAAAGAAATAGGTCCTGTGGAGCATCCCCTCACTCTCTCTCTCTCTCTCTCTCTCTCTCTCTCTCTCTCTGTCAGCAACAACAGCTTGCTGATTGCGAGAATGAGAGGGAAAGAGTGAAAGAGATAGCGAGAGAGAGAGGGGGGGAGGGAGGGAGAGACAAAGAGAGAGAAGTGGGGAGCAACAGAGCTTGAGAGGGAGGAGTGTGGAGAGAGAGAAAGAGAAAACCAGAGAGAGAGAAAACCAGAGGGAGGGATAAAAGAGACAGAGGGAGAATAAATGAGAGATGGAGAGAAAAAGAGCGAGAGGGGGAGAGAGAGAGAGAGAGAGAGAGAGAGAGAGGGAGAAAGCAATCCCTCAGTTCTGTTTACCTCCAAAACAAAGAGTGTGCATCCCCCTCCCCAGCCTCACCCTCCTAAAATCCTTAATCAAAACAGCTGTTTTCTGATCTCTCTCTCCTCTCCTCCTTTTGCTTTGTTCTCCTGCCTCTGCCCTAGTGTCTTCCCTCCCTTAAGCAGCAGAGGTAAGGAAAGAATGCCGCCTTCAGCAAAACAGCCTCCTCAACCACAAGACATCAATTATTCATTTAGAGTCCATGTCTGTGACGTTGAAGTAATCTGGGGTCGATGTTGCCACCACTATAAATCCTAATCAGCTATTTGCTCAGTGCACAGATGTGTATAGCTCTGCCTCATCACAATATATTTGCAGTGCTTTAAACCCCAGATATATAGTAAATTAGCTAGATTGCTAACTCCGGTGCAACAAACAACCTGTGCATGGTCCTTGACGACAACTGAACAAATCATTAGATAAGTAAATTACATGGGCGTGTTGTATATTTCACAACACAATAGGTTGAATTTTTATCATTGTTTACACAGTACATTTACACACTGCATAGCTTGTATACAGTACCATACAGTATGTCTCTATCCACACTAGTGTGTCAGTAGGTCAGGATCAGAAGAACAACATTCCTCACTATCAATAAATAATATGGAAAATGATCCGCCCTCTCCCACCCTTCCCTTCATCTGTCTAGGAAATAATAGCACTAAATAAGAGATTCTAAAACAAATGCTCATATAACATGGATTGCATTTTAACCTTGTGTGTTTGAAGGGAAGGGAACAGAAGGAGAGATCACAGCAGCATCCTCCAACTGTTATCACCTGGCAATCCTAAACCTCCCCTCTAATTACAAGCCTGTCACCAAGCCACCTTCCAAACAGACACACACACACACGCACGCATGCACGTACACACGCATGCATGCACTCATGCTCACACACACACACACACACACACAAACACACACACATGCGCACACACACACACACACACACACACACACACACTGAATTGTCCTCTCAGACACATCTGTGTCTTCCACTCCTCATCCATCAAATTAATCTAAAAATAATAACACCCAGATTTCAGTGAAAAATCAACCATCCAGAAACAGATGTAGCATTTCGGTCCGAATCATTTACTGTGTTAATGACGATGCTGAACATTATGCTTTTAATGTTGTCAAGTGAGCCATGCTACTGTTTATGGGCCTGGAACACAGAATCAATACCCAGGAGCTATTAACACCAATACACACATCATGAAAAGCCAGGTGTTAAGAGACATAGGGTTTAATCAGCTTTTCTTCAGCTAAATCCTCCATTTACTGCAGTAATGCAATATTTACATATTACTGTAGGTGTTGGGAAGTCATACAGCTTTTAAGTGCTGTTCCTGTTTCTCAGCTAAGGATGCAGTCTCAACAGTTACAAGCTATTCTTCATCCCCATCCCCTTCCCCCTCCCCCTCCCCCTCCCCCTCCCCTCCCTTCCCCCGCCCATGCTTATTTCTTCCTCTCCCCCAATACATCTGCAGAAAGAGGGATTTTCTCCAGCAGGGAGTAATCAATACAAACACTTTCTCTGTGATACAATACACATGGCTACCACCATCACAGTTCACTCGACCCAGATCGATGCCCTACAGGACCAATCATTACATTGCCTCCTTTTACTGCCATCCAATGAAACCACTAAGAAGCAAATGTCAAAGCTACAAACTCAACAAAGATTTGATCAATCGAGACAGCAATACATACTACATGTCTCACTCTGCCACATTGACAACCATAAAATTGCCTTCCTTGCACTGTACAAAAAACCTCCAGCAGCATGGCAACTTCAAGAGTGACCTCATTCAGGTCCCAAAGACACGTTCCAAAGTATAAACCGTTGGCCATTTGGTTTCCTAGTTGACAGTTGACAGTTAGTTTGGGACAAGGATGTTGGGGGCTGAACTACAGTATGGAGATATACAGTATATATATATATATATGTATATATCTAATCCTATATAAATAGGCCTACATGTACACTAATCACACTTTATTAGGAACACCTGTACACTGTCTCATGGTGGAGGTGGTGTAATGGTGTGGGGAACGTTTTCTTGGCACACTTTGGGCCCGTTAATACCAATCAATCATCACTTGAATGCCACAGCCTATTTGAGTATTGTTGCTGACCATGTGCATCCCTTCATGGCCACAATTTACCCTTCTTCTAATGGCTACTTCCAGCATGATAATACACCATGTCACAAAGCAAAAGTCGTCTCAAACTGGTATCATGAACATGACAATGAGTTCAGTGTTCGTCAGTGGCCTTCCCAGTCACCGGATCTGAATTCAATAGAACACCTTTGGGATGTGGTAGAAAGGGAGATTCACAGCTTGAAAGTGCACCTGAAAAAATCAGCAGGAATTGCGTGATGCAATCATGTCATCATGGACCAGAATCTCAAAGGAATGTTTCCAACATCTTGCGGAATCAATGCCACAAAGAATTGAAGCTGTTTTGAGAGCAAAGGGAGGCCCTACCCAGTATTAGTATAGTGTTCAATAAAGTGCTCAATGAGTGTATCTACCTACAGTTAATGTACTTCTATGGCTCTGGTTTCCATTACATATACTTACAGATACTGAGATTGAGAGATGGAGGGGATACCCATTTACTATTACAATGGCAAGCATACTCCATTTTAATTAGCTTAAAACAATGAGAAACAGAGCAGACTTCACGGAAGCCGGATTGATTTTGTGACAGAGGCAACCTTCAGTCAGAATACTCTTCAGGCATACGGCTCTATCAGCACCATTTATCTGGCATTATCCTCCCGCAGTAGAGAACAGGCCTCCGTGTAGCTGCATCTTAATCCTGTTTGTGTTCAGTATGAGTCACATACTGTTCTTGCAGGTTCAACCACCGGACGATGTACACTAAAGAGGAAACCACAGCTCGCTCTAAAACACTGTTGGCGCTACTGAGTCAAAATTGTTCTTGGATTAAGTCAATATGGATTCCTTTTGGATGCTTGTTGGTTTCCATGTCTGACAAGTAAATGGCGAGCCGTACACTATCATTGTACTGCTACAAAAAGATGGATGATTTCTGATAAATGGTACATGTGTGTATATGCTGGTTGAAAATAAATTGTTTCTGAATGTTTTTTTATTAAATTGTTTTATTATGTACTGTATGTATTTGCAATTGATTATTGTTCAGTTAATTGTCTTAATAAAGTTTCATGTAAAATAAATAATAATAAAAGGGCCATGTGGTTCCACCTGAAATACAGAATACATTAACCATTTCACACTCTTCTGCCGTGCGTCACACCAGACCCAGAAGAGATGAACACAAATGGAAGTATGCAGACAGATATGCAGACCCAGTTCCCATCCTGGGGTGGTAGAGGCCCAGAGGGCAGATGCTGTGGGCAATGTTGATGATCACATTGCAACGTGATCCTATCACCTAATCCTAACCAGACTCAAGGGAGACCATGTGACTGGCGGTACACTAGCAAGAGAGGAACACAAACACTACCAGCGCCAGGCCAAACACAGGGGGCCAATTGCAACCAAACGTTCTGACTTGCCGATTAGCTGTGTGCTTACATCTGGTTATTTAATCCAGGGAGACAGGAGATCATGGGGAGAACAGCGGGTCATGACCATCAGCTGCGTGCAAAATTGAATTCACTTGCAACCAAAAAGCAACACAAATTTAAGCTGAGGGACAGCTAGCCTGTTAGACAAGTGTACGTTTGCTTTCATAGCAGACTGTGGGAAACACCATGTCTGAGGCTACCCCACCCATCTGAATTAATAACCGATCAGAAATCACAAGGTCATCCGGCTCAAGTTGAATGAAGTCAGAGAGGAATATGCGAAGCAATGACTGAGAAAATAAAGATGGATAATGTAAATCATACATACAATTATCTTGAATTGTAATTTTCTTTCACTGTGATGAAAGGCACCAATAGTCTGGTCGAAAAACAGGTTTAAATGTAGGCCTGTTAGAGGTCCACTGGAGGGGGCATGTCGCTTGCAAATGTTTGGTAGCAACCGGATTATCTAATGAGGAGATGAGCCCCAGGTGTATACTATTTGATGCTCTAGTTGCAGGGCGAATCTTGGTTGCAATTAAGATAATGTCTTTCACACCTGTATTTGATTGAACAAGAGACTATCTTAACTTACTATCTTTCTTGGTTGCAATTCAGCCATGGGGCATTACCCAGCCTGTCCTGTCCTGCCCTGCCCTGAACCCCATTAGGCTATTATGATTCAGAAGTTCCAAACCATTTTGAAACCAAAAACAGTGTTGAGCTGACTGCCGAACAATGAGTTTGAGACAGTGTGGAAGTGAAGGAGTCATTGTCTTATAGGACTTTGGGTCCTATTATAATGTATCTATACTATGTATTACAGGGAATGTAACGTAACCTGACATCACACAGATGCCTCTCTCGAGCTTATCTCACTCTAGGACTGGTTTATTTCATCTTCAGGTCTGGCTAGAGGGATGCAGTGGTAGCTGGAGGAGAGAGAGAATGTTACAGTATACTGTGCCTATGGACTAAAATTAGTCATCAAACATATGACCAGAGTCATCAAGCATGACCAGACAGACAGACAGATTGACAAACACCTGGGGCCAAGTGATGTCCAACTCTTACTGGTGGGACACACTGTAAAGTCTCTTTATAATTATAACCCGCAGTTCTAAACATTGAGTTTGAGGTGGCACTATTGCAAATATAAAAGGTACAATCTGTTACTTTCATATTCAGTCAGAAGTGTCACATTTGGGGGTGGGGCTTAAATGTACAGTAACTGCTACTACAGAGTGCTACCGCCCACCAAGGGCAGGGGCACCAAGTCAGTCATTTGGCCATCAAACGTGAAACTTTTTTTTGTTCCCTAATCACTCCTATTGTTTTCTTGTTAGCGATGGCTAAAGTTACTAAAGGTAGTGGCTATTTAAACAACTCTGAACTATGGAATACAGTTTGTCCTGCCCCATAGACTACTTTGAAAGTAGGGAACCATCTGACTATAAGGTGTAAAATAGTGAACTATCCCTTTAACGTAACACTCTCACCTTGAGGTCTTTGTTACTTTAGACATGGTGATAGTCCAGTAAACTACCAGATAAACAGATACAGTACACATATGAAATAATCAGTCTATTTCTTATGTGTCTCTTGATAGCAGAGAACTTACAAATACAATATAACCTTCTTTGAGGCTCCCGCACCAGGGAGAATCCTCAGCAGTCTCCTCATTATTTGAATATTGAGTATAATACTGGAGGCCTATGTTTGCCAGACACCTGTTTGCTCCATCCAGGTCCCAGACTAGAATTAGATTAAAGAAGGATAGGGCAATGACATCATCCTTCAAGACGTTCCAGGAAGTACACTTTTTACTGGGAGCCTGAGATGTGTACATTTCATCACAAACGGTGTAAATTTCATCACTTTGAGAGCTTTAAAGCCACAATTATTTTTGTTGAGGGATGGGGCTAGAGCAATGTAATCACTCTGAAATACTAAGGCATGGAGGTGAATAGACAATGGCTAACATGACTACCATGTGTCAGTGTAACATCACAATTGTCCCATCCCATTTTACTTTACACTACTGTAGATGTAGTTGCCACTCTAAAAAGCTGTAGCGTTCCCTGTCAGACAGAGCTAAAAGGCGTGACTGAAGCGCTACAGTAGTGAAATTTCCCCCTCTGTCTGAAAGGGGTATATATGTGTCAGAGCAGTGAGAAAAAACAAATCGGAAGAAGGAAGCTTAATGTACAATGCTGAATAGAATGACAGCTGTGCAAACAGCATTTTTCCACTGTACAGCAATTTGTACAGTGTCTCTTTGCGTGTGTGTGTGTGTGTGTGTGTGTGTGTGTGTGTGTGTGTGTATGTGTGTGTGTGTGTGTGTGTGTGTGTTTGTGTGTGTGTGTGTGTGTGAGTGTGTGTGTGTGTGTGTGTGTGTGTGTGTGTATGTGTTTGTGTGTATGTATGTGTGTGTGTGTGTGTGTGTGTGTGTGTGTGTGTGTGTGTGTGTGTGTGTGTGTGTGTGTGTGTGTGTGTGTGTGTGTGTGTGTGTATGTGTATGTCTATGTACTTGAATTTAAGCAGTATACTTTTGTATGTATACTTCATCGGTGAGTGCTTCTTCATCTGTGAAACTCACTCTCACCTTTTGGTTTCTTTCTCCTGGGACCAGTCACACTGTCCCTCACACTTCTCAAAGCCTTCCGAGCATCGAGATACTCCTTCCTTATCATGTTTACTGTGGCTATCCCTGTGTGTCCCGCTCTCTTTTTCCTAAAAGATGGATACTCCTCCTCAATGGTCTTTCTTCTCAGTGTTAAAATTTGAACCAAAGTGAGGCAAAGATGTGATTTAAGCAATCCCTCTACATTACACACACTTCTCCCATCTTTTACCACTGGATTATGACCCCAGTGAGGCAAGGAAGACTGCTTCAAATTGGTCACTAATCCTTGTAGGAAGGTAACTCCAAATCCAATCGAGGCGAGAATGAGGTCCTTAAAATGGCTTCTCTTCTTCTTCTTATTCCTGGCCAGGGCAAAGATGTATACCTGATAGCTGATGCTTCACTTTGCTGCCCATCTGCCTCCCTCAGGGCCTCTCTTTTTTCCGTCCCCCCTTACTCGAACGCCGTAGAGCACAACAATCTATTTGGAGTTGGGGGCATAGTTCACTCCCCTACTACGTCCTGCCCCCTCTGTACCCCCACAGTGGGCCTGCATCCCTGTAATAGCAGGAGATTAAACACCATGCTGAACGACCTTTACTGTCCTGCGCTGCTCTGCCTGGACTGAGAGACCCTCTGCCACCAGTGACACACAGAATATTGTATGAGAATGTCGAATCTGATCTAAATTGACAGTACAGCAACCTCAATGAACTACATGTCAGACATAGACAAAGAGACAAATCATGAAATAAAAGATTAGAGCAATGGAACAAATGTCAGCTATTTTTGTGATTTATTGTATACCAGGTAGAAAGGTCAGGTATTGAATCAGTAATTCTACCCAATGTTCTCATGCCTCCTTTGGAGGTCTGTAGAATTTTAGAATAACCGATCTGGCTTGGATTGAGCTGGACAGAACGATAGGGAGAATGTCCTCACAATTTCATTGCATGTTTAATTCCAAGAGCCAATCCTTAAATCCATAAAATATGTCAGAAGAGAGTTTTTGCACTCTCACCCTTGCTTCACTATGCCAGTGATTCTCAGAGAGCAGCACATGCTAGCTCTGGCACTGTTCAACAGAAGGACCTCACGTGGGAGGGAGAGGGGAATCTTGGGAGTAATAGGAACTGACTCAAATGGGCAATTTGGAACATCAGGACTGATCAGGGCATTCAAAGATATCTTGATAGTTTTAAAACATGATTTTATGTGTCTACTATTGATGAATGAAAACAACAAATCCACTGGATTACAGCGTAAAATTCTGCTTTAAGATACAAACCTTGCAATATGATAGACCAAAATTGCATACACAATGATGAATATTTTGGACTGAGTGTGCCGTCATATTCCTACATTCTAAATCTGAAAGAGATTATACACCACTATGTCTGATGCAACTAAAATAGTCTCTCTTGACCATATCAAATGTTAGTCACAGGGACAAGTGCTCCAGTGCATATTTGTCCACTTACTGTATAAGATATACAACTGTACAGTAAATATATTCTTAGAAGAGAATCTACTCCAACAGCTTGTCTTTCACTATAACAAAGTAGAGCTTATCATAGCTATACTGAAATGCGCTAGATTCACATGAACATTCACTATTTTTGGTACAACCAACTATAGCTCCAGACTAACGTGTGAACTGGAGAGAATCAAGCTCAAGTGAGTGCCCATGTAACACGGCCATATTGAGAGCCTAGCATGGGAGTATCCATGTAACTCCATGTAACTTACTTTTCCTGCTAGAATAAAAAAATGGTGAAGATTTGTCGTCAGCTAAAATGTTTACTGACAGGGCTTGGTTATCAAATTCCAGTGAGAGTCTCCATTGATCCATTGAGAGTCTCTAAGATTGTTAAAGTCATTTTGTGCTTGAGGGGAGTTAGGGTTACCATATGACATCATGTCAAGTCATTCAAGATAGTCGATGCATGCTGACTACTGAGCCAAATGTTCCAAGAAGTGACGTCAAGAAGGTGAGTTCCGGATTTGTCGACACTGTGGGTCGACACTAGAAAGCCACATGGCATTGGACTGATTCCTGTGGCTGATACCTTAAAGGGCCAGCCTCAAAACCCAAGCCTTCCCTCCTGGCCCAAATGTGATACATCAAACCTTCTTTTTCACAAGGAAATACATTGGCCCTAATCACTGTCTTCCTGTTTGTGTTTCTCCATGTTTCTCTCTCTCTCTCACACACACACACACACACACACACACCCTTCTCTGTCTCTCTCTCTCTCTTTCTCTCCCTCATTCATCATAGTGATTGTGATTGACTGTGACTGTCTCAGACCCTTCACTGTGGTGTTGCTATAATTACCCATGATGTGTGCTGGTGCAACAGGAGAGCCCAATGGCATCCACACATCACTGGAACACGAGGCCCCTGGCACATACCATGCCATAAATAAGCAAGGGGGAGAGAGACAGAGAAGCGGGGAGGGGAGGGGGGGAGGGAGAGAGAGGCGGAGATGGTAATAAATGAGAGAGAGACTGATAGAAAGAGAGTATATAAACAAATAGAAAAGAGAGAGAGGGAGAGAGATAGAGGAATAAGAGAGTCCAAGCAGACTTATTAAAGCTGTAGAGGTAGTGAGATGAGAGAGAGAGAAAGCACAAGAGAGATAGACAGACAGAGAGGGGAGGAGAGAAGAAGGTGCTGAGTGATATGACAGCTGGGGGCTCTGCGTGCGTGGTCATGGTGAAAGAGATGGATACATGCCCAGGGGGGTGATACAGAGGGGGCACACAGAGAATCAGGAAAGGCCAAAAATGTCACTATCAAAGGGAGGGAGGGGGGAGGACAGAAGACAGGGGGAGATATAGGGAGAGAGGGTGGGGGGGGGGGGGGGGGGCGTGAAGGGGAAGAAGAAGGAAGGGGAATAAAGAAGGGAGGTAGGAGAGAAAAAGAGACAAAGGCTATTAATGTCACCAGGCGAGGGGAGAGAGGGGGGAGGACAGAAGATAAGAGTGGGAGATACTAAGGCAAAGGCTAATAATGTCACCAGGGTGAATGGAGGGAGAGGTGAGTAGAGAAGACGGGATGAGAGGGAGGGAGAAAAGAAGGGAGAGATAGCATGAGGGGAGGAGAGAGAGAGAGAGAGAGAGAGAGAGAGAGGCTCAAGCAAAGGCTATTTATGTCACCAGATGAGAGGAGAGGTGAGGAGAAAAGATCCCCTGGAAGAGGGGAAAAGGGTGAGGAGTGAGGAAAGGGGAGAAAGCGATAAGCAGAGGTGCTCTGGCAAAGGGCAACGACGTCACTGGGAGAGGGTGAGGAGAGGAGAGACGGAGGAGAGCAGACCGTGATGAGCCTCGATACTCAATCAAAGGCTAACAATGTCACACGTCACTGGGAGCAGGAGAAGAGGGAGGGGTGATGAGAGATGGGAGAGAGATAGAGTGGGGAGAGAAAGGAAGGGTAGAGAGGGGGAGGGATCAAAAGAGAGAGTGATAACCATTGGCAAAGGTGGAGAGACAGGGAAGGGTGAGGGGGGGTGAGGAATAAGGTTCAGGGGAATAGGGAGAGGGGACGAGTGCTGAGCAGAGATACTTTGGCGAGGACTTACAACATAAACCCAGGCTGGGAGACGGGTGCAGGTGAAAGAAGAGGTGAGAGGAGATAGATGTGGAGAAGGGATTAGATTGGGAGTTGAGAGGGGACTGGAGAGGGAGGTGTGGGGAGGAAGAGAAAGGGGGGGGGGAGGGCAGAAAGAAGAGGAGGAGTAAGAGCAGAGGACAGGAGAGTGAGTCTTCCAGCCCACATTGCCTTTCAAAAAGATCAATTCATCTCTCTCAGGCTTCAGTTTGCTGTCTTTTAGTGTGAATTTATGCTGTCAGAACTCCCACCCTCAGCACAGCAGCCCCCTAAAGGATTCTAATTATAGACTTGTTATGAAACAACGGGAGCAGGGCAATGCTCCCAGCCAGACCAAAAAATGTTTTAGAAAATGGTTCTTTAATGCTATTGTTTTCCTTTAGACAGTATTCATATCCTCACATTGTTCTGCATGGCAGTTCTGCGTAGGACATATCCTACTGGAAATGTACACATTCTTAACATGCTATTGCATTACAGATTAGAATGTGTTTGCTGAAGCACTTACTAAAATGTTGTGGTCAATTTTTTGTTAAGAGTATTGCAGGTTGTAACTGTATTCAAATTCTATTAAAATGTAATTGAAAACATCCTCACATTGGCTTAATTATTAATTACAAGGAGATCTGAACTGTGTTCATTCAAGACTTGGACCATGGTTACTGACTTGTGACATGGCCAACCACATGGTATTCTTAAAGGGCCTGTCTCAGAAAGATAAGATGGATATGCAGGCCCCAATGTGAAACATGGACTCTTGGGATCTATTTGCAGTCCATTCGCTGATTTCTCTCAAAATAGAAGCTATGTCATTTCCAGTTGCCCCTCAGGCAGACTCAATGGCACAACAGCACCACCACCAACAAAAAGAACAATCATCGGCAGGGTCAAGAGAGTGAACTGGTCAACTGGACCTCTAATAGAAAGCAACGGCGGAAGACAGGGGGTCACACCAACCATTCCCAAGATAGAGTCTGTATTTAGACTCACAAGCTAAAAGTAACCATCCTGAACACTTCACCAGAGCAGATAGTGTTCAAGGCTGATACAGTAACATTGAAGTAGTTTCTAATAAGACAAAAATAAATGTGTTATGTGTACTATTATATGTAGCTTTTAGTACCTCCTACAGTACCAAGCCTATTACAGACTAACTACAAGGATATTACACTGGTAATTACCCTGGTATAAGGTCTATTTATTGTAATGTGTGACCAGTTTTCTTTCCCACATTACCTTCTCCCAGGTCCATAACAGCCAGCACAGCGCTGCTCCTGGTCTCCCCCAGAGCATTGGTGGCCACACAGGTGTAGAGCCCTGCATCACTGGGGCGACAATCCCTGATCCACAGACCCCCAGAGTCCTGGTCCCCCGAGGGGGGCAGAAGCTCCTCGTTGTGGTACCAGCAAAGAGAGGGGCAAGGCTGGCCCTCCACAGACACCCTCAGGCGGATGTCACACCCCGTGCCCACCGCAGCCTTGCGGAGTTTACGGGTGAATACAGGTGGACCCGGGTGGAGTTCTGATGGTGCTGTCTGGTCCTGGGTGACTTTGGCCCGTTTGGAAGGTATACCAGGGCTGGGATGAATCCCATCTTCTGACATTTTCTTGGGGTTTGGGAGCTGAGCTTGATTCATGGTTCCTGGGTTGAGGGGATTTGTGTTCAGTGAACGACCAACCTCCTTAGGCTGCTGGTTTACGTTATTGGGAGGTCCTTCATTGGTTCACATATTCCTTGGTATGTCACACAGACAAATCAGAACATTCCATATTTGATCTAGGTGTAGTCTGTGGAATCTGTGACAGCGTGACACAAGGATTGCAGTTCATACGTTTTCACAAAAAGTAGGTGAGCTCATAATAAAGTTATTAAAAGTTTGTTTTGATACATGCAGTATTAAGCCGTAAAGGTAAATAGTTCTTATACCTTTTTTGATACCATATTACCTGTATTTACATGCAGTACTTGTTACAAGGTAATCAATCATATGTTACATAATGTCAAGTGTTGCGTCATGTCGTTTTTGTCCAATTATAAAGTCCATATAACTGACTCACCTCACTCGAGAGAGCTATGGAATCCCTTGTCACATACTTGCAAAGTCCAGTTAAGGTAACAAGATCTCAGAAGCAAAATGTTTCATTTTGAATCAATTACTGTGACCCTCGTCTCTCTATGTCCTCCAATCTGCTGTAGCCCCTGGTGTAAGTCCAACCTGGATCATGTAGCATTAGCGACCACCGATACAGCCCTTTGAAGGGCTCTGGGGTCTGCTTTCATCCCACTGTAGAAGGGAGAGAGAGAGAGAGAGAGAGAGAGAGAGAGAGAGAGAGAGAGAGAGAGAGAGAGAGGGAGAGAGAGAGGGAGAGAGAGAGAGAGAGAGAGAGAGAGAGCGAGAGAGAGAGAGCGTGATCTACAGGAGCTTCTTTCCTCTGACCTATGGTGGCTCCAATGTCACCACCATCCAAACTGACTCTCTTTGGCTGTTGGCAACTTGCTCTAGTGGACCCACATTCCTCTTTTTTTCTTTTTAGGAGTTAAGCTCCTTTACTCCTGCGCTCCCTCTCACTAGCTCCCCCCTGTAGAGTCCCCTGGTAGGTGACGGGTAAGTCCTTCCAGCCTTGAGGTGACAGCTGCACCACAGCTAGGTCAAATTTTTTGGGCCCATGTGCCTCTGCCACACACACACACACACACACACACACACACACACACACACACACACACACACACACACACACACACACACACACACACACACACACGCACACACAGTCCAACCGCCCTCAGTGTGTGTGTGTGTGTGTGTGTGTGTGTGTGTGTGTGTGTGTATGTGTGTGTGAGTGTGGGGGGGAGGGGAATAGATAAAGTCATTCCGATTCATTGGTCAAAGATAGGGATGCAGGAATATAAGAGAGCAGGCTTGGTAATAACTATTGCTATAGTCTAAATGGTACTATACAAGGGAGAATTCATGAAAATTACTTAACTTCTCTAACTTAAACGCTTTTTTTAACTGTTTAAATGTTTTTAACCTCATTATCTCATATTGTTTGTATCTCATTGTAGAATAGAATATTATATAATCCATTATATTATATTATATATTAGAGAAACACTACTAATCTCATTTTGTACATATTAATCAGACATATGTCCCTATAGAGGACATAATGCTTATATTGACATCTTTGTTAGGCTTAGTAACACTTTCACAGTCCTGTTCAAGATGGAATTTATTCATTATATTCATATGTATTTACTACAAAATGAATACCATCTGGGACTATCTGGGACAGCTGGAGAACCTTTTATGGTTCTAGGTAGCACCTTCTTTTCTGAGAGTGCTGAACAGGGGGTTTTCATGACCTGACTAGGAAAAGCCTGGGCCTTAGTTATGGCCTCCAACTAGTGTCCAAGGGTTTTCCTAATCTAATCATATTGGATGAACTGGAGATAAATAGTGGACTGTAAATTGAAGCATATCTGAGACGGTAACATCATGACTAATATCAGATGACTTATTGGATGCAACGTGTTTCTGTTATGGGTTGAATATTAAAAACAACCTTGTCTGTAATGCTGTTATGGTCACCATGGCAACAGCAAACGGACCTGGGCGAGGACCATCCTCTAGGCCTCATAAGCATGGACCGTAGTATAGAGGAGAACTACAGGGCTTGTACAAGGATTATAAAACTATTCTGTTTTTCTCTCCTTATGTTTATCACTTCATATCTGTCTGTACACACACACAATATCTATCTTTCTCTCTCTCTTTTTCTCACATACACATGGACAGACATGCAAACGTGTGCATTTGTGAGCACACACATACACACACATCCACGGATGGACAGACAGACACAAACACACGGACAGACAGACAGACAGATAGACAGATAGATAGATAGATAGATAGATAGATAGATAGATAGATAGACAGACAGACAGACAGACAGACAGACAGACAGACAGACAGACAGACAGATAGACAGATAGACAGATAGATAGATAGATAGATAGATAGATAGATAGATAGATAGATAGATAGATAGATATTGGTCTGGACATATACTATTTTCAAGGGAGAGGATAACCCGGATGTTAGGGAGAGGTATTGGGAGAATTCATGACAATACGAGCAATAATTTCTGACCAATATCTTAGCTGTGCGATGGCAAACTGGTGTGCACACACCATCCTCTGGTCATCTGGTATTACTGCAAGGGACCCTCAATTCTGAATATAATGTGAATGAACATTTTTCATGTGTTGTGCTGTACGTTAAAGGGATGTTCTTTTTACATTTTAAGTTGTTCCTGTTTGACACTGACCTTGGCTGTAGTTGATTAGCCCAGACAGTTTAAGTTATATATTTTGTTTCCTAAAGCTGCCTACACACTACACAATATAGAAATTCCTACGGCTGGATAGCTTTTCACATTACACAAAGAGGAGAAAGTTCCATCGCAAGATATGTGTTTTTTCACCGTAGAATGTCAGACTTTAGTGGAAAGCGCATTGGGCACAATCAAATATTAAACATTAATTCAGGAAATATTGTATGTCCAAAACACTTTGCAGACACTCCAAACCAACTGATATTATGACAGAATCCCTCTCTGAAGACTTTGTCTGCATTACATTTTTGAAAGCATATGCAAAAGTGTAGTACAGCATGAACAAATTACTTTTCAGAAAAATAATAGACAAGGTCTTCTGAGAGGGATTCTGTTATAACATGAGCTGGATTGTAGTGTCTGCAAGTTTTTTTGTTTTCTTATCTAATATAACTGCTAGTTTGATATGATACAAAGAGAAATTAGCCCAAAGGAAATACAATAAACTAAGGGAAACTGCAATGGTCATTTGATGCAAAAACTGAACTGAACTCTCCACTACCTTTGGACTAAACACTTCTGCCCTAATGCCTCTCTGGTGGACCAATGCATCAAACTTGGCCTTCGTTTACAATACAAGGACCAGCAGAATCTTCCAGTCGCATAACCATTGATTTAATCTGCCTAATCTACCAACCAATAATCTCCCACAACACCTCCCCACACTCAGTAAATCAACTCTGACTAAGGCCAGGTTTGAGTTGTTGTTACTCATTGCGTGCAATAGCCTGCGGACAAGGTTACCTTTGGACGAGAGTCCTGTCCTGAGGGGTGGACAGAAACAGGAGATAGGCTCCTGCCCTATGGGCCATTCTGGCTTGTGTGTTCTGGCGCGCAAGACTACTTACGTACTTTAGTTACTTTTGGATAGGGTAAAAGTCTTGCAAATACTGTAGTTCTGATCACATGACCTGTCCTTACATTGAGCACAGAGTTGGTCTTTACCACATGACCTGACCATAACTGGGGCAAAGGTTTTTCTTGGGTCGGATCACATGGTCAGAAAAACTCTTGTCCCTAATCTCCAGGCTATAAAATGACAACTGTAGTCCTTAACCATGCCTCCCACTAAATACTTTTTCAAGGCCAGAGACAGATAAAGAAAGCACAATGTTTATTCCCCAAAGATAAATTCACACAAACCACATTTGGTGGGAAAGCAGGTGTCACGGGGGGCAGTGGTTCACACATCTGTTGTGGTCATGGTGAGATTACTAAATGACTGTGTTGTACAAGATATATTAACCCACTCTCAGTGGCAACTTATTGAACCCACCTCTCCAACTCAGTTCAATAAGTGCTTCTTAACAATTGTTAACAACAGTTGCATGTTTCAACATTAACAAGTGTGACAGATTTGTATTCAACATTAATGCCTTAATCACAGTGCATGTGAGCAACTTTTTTTTTTTGTCTAATATTTGTCCGCAGCTGTAGATTCCGCATACCTCTCACATTTATTACACAGCAGGGTTATTTCAAAGAAACACTTCAAATTTTAAAAATAAAACAAAACAGAGCGGGAGTTTATAGGTGAGACTACAACTATACACATAATAAATTAGCTTACTCTAAAAAGCATGGCCCCTTGAGTTACTGAGGACACAGACATTAATATCATACATTGTAATACCACAACACCAACAAGGTCAGTGTCTGCCATCTGCCCTTTAGATATTGGCTACAAAACAATAACATTTCTCACTACCCACCTCTCCAACGACTAGATAGCTGCAGATGTCACCCAAACAGACACAGTAACAATGTGGGGGAGTTTATTTGGGAATAAGAAATAATATGATTACAAGTGGAACGTGGAAAAAACAACCTATGAAAACACACAGGAAGGACACACGTGAGTACTCGGAGACTGAGAGACACAGATAGACTGAATGCCCTTGGTGAAATTAACTCAATTTCTTCTGTACCACTTGAGAGGGAAGGACGGAGAGAGGACTGGCTGGAGTAACTTTGGAATTGTCAAGAAAAAGATCCCCACAACTTGACCTCACCAACAAGAAAGTCTTGTTGAGCTATTTCATACACTTTGGTCTACTTGTCCATTGGTATTTGGTGACTAAATCGATGCAATTTTACCTATTTGATTGATTCTACTGAGTTTTACCCCTTAAGAGATCCAGCTCAAGTGACGGTATTGGACCTGCTTGGTTCACTCAACGTAATCACTACCTTGGTCAACGTGGTTAGAGACCTATCATTCTATCATTGCCAGACTGTAAAGAAGACCTTGTGTGGAACCATGTGGAGCAGACATCCTTGCCTGTTCTCGTGTGTTGTGCTCTTCCTGGTTCTTCTGTGGACCAAGACCCAGGCATGCCAGGGCGATGAACTGCCTCGCGAGCTGGTACTGGACTGGTTCAAGCAGCGCATTCTGGAGGGCTTAGGGCTGGAAGAGCCACCCATACCAGTGTTCCAGGGTCCAGAGGGGGGCAGGACTGAGGCTGGGAGAAGGCACCACAGGTCCAGCAGAGTAGGGAGGGCAGCCTGGGCGGACAACCACAGGAGGCTGCATCAGGACACCTCCCAAGTCATTCTATTCCCTAGCGTTGGTGAGAAGCCATGGCTCCTTTCCCCTTTTTTATTTTGTCTTTACAATCCCTCTTTCCTTTCCTCTCTGCTTTCTCTGTCCCTTATCCCTTTTAAATCTCCCTATCTTGCTTTATCCAACTATCAAGTGGTTTTTTTCCTTGTGTCTTTGTTCATTAATTTATTGCATTTTTAAAGCATTGAATGATGAGCATATCCAGTTGTTCCATCATTGAATTACCTGGCCTAATTATTTCCACCATTGTCCTTGTTTTTCCAGACTACACCTGTGCCAACACAGGTTCCCCATCTGAGGAAAAAGCTACCAGCCATTACTCTTACTACTTCCAACCCTCTATGGATAACCAGGAGTCCCTTGTCACTTCGGCCCATTTCTGGTTCTACGCAGGCGAAGGGGGCTCAAACTCCTCTTCCCCCCTTTTCATCCTCACCTCTGACCTACAACTCCAAGAGGTGGCCGAGGGTCCAGCAAAGATCGCCACTGACGGCTGGACCACCTACCACCTGGAGCGCAACCTGCATGCCGCCCTGACCCAAGGACCATTCATGCTCCAGGTGCGCTGCCCCGCCTGCAACTGCAAATCAAACGAGATTGATAAAACACCGTTCCTGCACCTCCATGCCCGAGGCCGCGGACCTGACCGTTCCCCACGCCGAGCAGCTTCCACCATCCCATGGTCCCCTTCGGCCATCGATCTCCTCCAGAGGCCATCACAAGAGAAGCCAGAGTACAGTGACTGCCATCGCGAGGAGATCAACATCAGTTTCCAAGAACTTGGATGGGACAACTGGATTGTCCATCCTAAAGTGCTTACCTTCCACTACTGTCATGGAAACTGCTCTGCCTGGGACCGTACCACTACCATGCTGGGGATAAAGCAGTGCTGTGCCCCTACCCCCGGCACCATGAAATCTCTGCGCTTTACCACAACATCTGATGGCGGGTACTCATTTAAATATGAAACCCTGCCCAACATCATTCCTGAGGAGTGCACCTGTATTTAAGCTTTTGCGATCTGATCCTTTCATGAAAAAAATACATACAATTGGGTTGGGTGGGTGGATCTTTCGCTCTATGGCAATGTATTATTCTTTTCTTAGATACATCTGGTCTGGCCAGCAGACCAAATTGTATTTGTACACTACACAAGAGGTAAACTATATTATGTAGGGAGGAGGGGGTTTTCTTTCTCTCTCCCTCTCATTAAACCGAAATGTCAAGTCTTTGCCGAGGGTGAAAACCTCTCACTGTTTAATGAACTGGCTATGCCTCCCCTTCACATTGGTGCAAAAATATTATAACCACACCAAGCTTAAACAGATTTATGGGATAGTGCACCTAAAATACAAATTTTAATTAATACAGTACCTTGTCTGTTGTCAATTAACAAAGACAACAACAAACTTGCTTCCTTTACTGAGATATTTGTAAGGCATTGCCATAGAACCCCATTCATTCCAAACATATATCCAAAACACCTTACAAACACACTATTCACCAAAATCTGTCAAGTACTCATGGATTTTGTTGATACAACTTGTAGACTAATCAAATTTTATTTTAAAAAAAATGTGTTGAATATATAGAGTGTGTTCTTCCCTTTTGCCTCATGAGGGCAACATTAACTTCTCTTGGAAGAGAGACTTGAGTGACCAAGGGTGCAACAGTGTTTATAGAGAATATCCTCAATTTGCAAGTTGACAGTAAAATAATAATACAAGTAAGAGAACAAACTTCTGTTCAAATATATTTATTAATTTCTATGAAACTCTGAAGACAAAAATAATCTCTACTGTTACAAAAACTACAACATTTGCAAAAATGTGGAATGAAAAATACAAAACAATTCTCCACTTTGACACAGTACCAAATATTGAAATTGATGGAATGTTATTTCTGTATCAAATAGAAAAACAACAAAAGGAAAAATGAAATAAACACAGCATACAAAATGATTGTTTCCAGTTTCAAGCAAATTTTTTGTACCAACACAAAATCATTATGTAGCAAAAGGCAAACGTTATGAAATGTTATGTATATTTCAGAATGAAGACTGTGCGAGCATTTAACCCGCATTTTAAGTGAAGCCAAGGTGTTTCATAGAACTTGTAGACCTCATTATCTGCACTGCTTTCTTCACATGATGTATAAGGGTGTTTCTAAATGGACTAAAGTCCATAATTTTAACTGATGTGATGGAAGCTGGACTGGTGAAAGCAACTTCCCAACGCATATCCACCATGTTGCTTTCACCTATGTTGTGTTTTCAGGTCGGTTCAGATGAGTAAAAGGCCATGAGGCAAGGAAGCAAATCTAGGCAAGGCATGGCAAAGATCTATCCCCACAATCGGCAAAACAAGACGACACATTTAACAGAAATATGTGGATCAGATGAAAGAAAACATGAGGGATATGTTTAGAGAGTACAACCATTGGGAAGATCTTTTTGGAAATGACACTGTGCAGAAATAAATCTTTGAAATATTGATTGAGCAAATACATTTTACAGTTAATGTTCCCTCTATCTTTAAAGGAGAACCCTTTCCTATGATATCAAACATTTGGCTGAGATGACCCACTTCCAGCTTGACAAACACCGGAAGAGGAAGTTTAAAGCATTGGTGGTGTATATATCGTATATTCAGAAAGTGGAGTGACAGTCCATTGATTACAATAGAGAAATGTAAATGTCGGGGATTTAAATGTCAGAATAAGATCCACTGAAAAGGAATTGATTTAGCAATACTGCACCTCATTGTGAACTAGCTAGCATGATGGAACAAGAAAATGGTTTAAGAAATGGAATGAATCATACAGATGAGTGGGATGTTAAACAGCATGGAAGAACATTTCTAGTCAGAACAGGATTCAAGCATTTCCCAGGTCTTTAACGCATTTGGCCAATTTGTTTGAATGGATATACAGTCTAAGCCTTCAAATTCAGCGACGTCATTTGTAATGACAAAAACTACAGTAAACAACTTAAATCAGTAACTTAAACAGATTTGACAGCTTTGTTACGCCTAGGGATAAGTTAAGGTATAATTTGCTGAAGAACTGCACAAATAGAACAAACCCCCGCCATGTACACACACACACACACACACACATCCACGCACACACAAAGAATCCCCTTCATCTCTGTGCAAAAGGATATAACCCTAGGCAGTGATCTTTGCGGTTCACTCTGTAGCCAAGAACAACAAGCCCTGACTTAAGAACATGTGCAGTTAATGCTTTAAGACATTTGTGAGCCTCTCTTCATTGGAATAACTAGAAAAAGTCAACGTTGTCAGAAGAGGACATTCAGCGTACATTGAGAGATGTATTCCTGGTGCACTCTAAGTAGCGGACATTTTAGAACGGACAGGACTAAAGTTAATGCGCAACAACAAAAACACCTTTGGGCAAAGAAACAGGGTGTGTACTATACCAAGGGCTGTGCTTCAGCTACAAGCACTGCCAAGGTAAGGGCGTGAGTCGGCAAGTTGAAACTTGAGACCAAAGTATTTAGAAGGTCCTCTAGTTTTGCATGTCGTGGAGATGTACTGTAGCTTAATGTAGCTTGTGACACTTTCCGTTCGTTTTTCACTGGCCCTTAATACTGCAAGGCACGACCACTCTCATATACACCCTCTCACACACACACACACACACACACACACACTTCAGTCTCCCTCAATTGTCTGACTGCATTCCAATATGTGCTTCCCCATCCATTGAGGGCCAGTTGGGATGGAAGGGCAGATGTTTAAAGCAGGAAACAGATTCAGGCATGTACTCCTGAGGGAGAATCATACCCACATTAGACAACATACACATCAAAATAACCTATACTGTTCATTTTCTTTAGGCATGATCATTTTCACTTTACATTAGAGAGATAGTTCACTCAAATATGATAATAAAATAAAATAAAATGTGACTGATCTATAACTTTAAACCATAAACATCATACCCTCCCCCTTTTCCTATGATGCCTACATAGTTGAAAGCTTGTACAATGCACTCTGCATATAGTGATCACATACAATAGGGGCAGAATGATTTCACCACTATAAATGGTTGATTACTATTAACAATTGTGTTTTTTCAGCTGACTGCAAGCTCACTATCAAGCAAGCTCACTATCAAGGATTCTGTGCAGCTTTAGTACAATTAGTGATTGACAACACTGACAACTCAGCACTATGGTCTGAATAACAATTGACTAACCTGTAAGAAAATTACATTAGCTCATCTTGTTAAAACACGGAACAGATGAAAACATTTAGCTACACTGCTCACTGTGGATGAGTTGCCTCGAAACATTATAGGTTTGCACACCTACAAACATCAATTCAGTATCGGTATCAATTTATAAAGCTTATGTTTAATGATGTGGCATCTTCACCCTAATTTGAGTTGTAAACAACATACAAGGCATGTTGGAGAGTGTGTCCGCTATATTAGTTACTTTCCATGCAGGAGATAACAATTACTGGACCCCTGTGTGCTACTTTTATGATTTCTCGTCATTTAAGATAACCAAACATGATAACTGTAAACACCTGATTATTGTAAGAAATGTTTTTAAAAAGTGTTAATATAGGAACTTTTTTTTATCACTGAAAGTGGTTGATCACTAAAAACCGCATTCATTATAAGCGTGTGCATTGTATAAACTATCCGCTTAAGTGTTTTCATCCTTTCAGCTCTTTAAGCTCAGCTTAAAGGGATGTTCCACTTTTTTACCTGGTTTGACCCTGACCTTGGCTGTAGTTGATTATCCTAGAGAGTTTTTATTTTAGAGTTCCTTATTTTGCTTCTTTAACTCATATTTTGGGTATTCATTCTGGAAATATGTCCAAAACATCTTGCAGACTCTACAAACCAACTCAGAATATGACAGAATACCCCTTTGAAGACTGTCAGCATTACATGTTTTAAAGGTCACTTTATTGCACTTTAGCATGTTGTTACCATGACAACTAAATGAAAAAGCTTATTACAGCACAACAAAGTGACTTAAACAAATAATGCTGACAGTCTTCAGTGAAGGATTCTGTCATAAAATGAGTTAGATCGGAGTGTCTGCCAGGTGTTTTGGACATATTTCCAGAATTAATGGGGCCCAATGATATCTAAAGAAGCAACATACAGTATGTAAGTAAAAACTGTCTGGGATAACCAGCTACAGCCAAAAGTCAGGGGCCAAACCAGGAAATATTTGTAAAGAAGTGGAACATCCCTTTAGGGAAGATATGAAATGAAGTTAAAGGAATGAGGGAGGGAAGCTCTATCTGGCACCCTACCTTTCTCACTGGCGCCTGCCTGTTTCTCCTGGGCGAGGTTGAGGCGGTTTTGCTCCGCGGCCGTGGTGTTAGACTCAGGGCTACTGCTCCTCGCTGGGCTGCCCCCCTCCTCATTCTGGTAGGCCAGGTCCAAGTGCTGCTGGGCCATCTTCAGGTGCCTCCTCAGGCGCTCTAGGTCCTTGGACGAAGCATCGTCCCCCAGGCTCTCCCGCCCAGAGTCTGCCAGCGGGTCCCTCGGCTCCGCCTTCAGCTTTCCCGAGCAGTCCTTCTTCAGTGCTATGTGGTACCCTGGCGGAGCGGTGGCCGGCACCTGGTGGCATAGTGATGCCCGCGGACCGGGGGGTTGCTGGAGGGTGGGCCGGCGGCTGGAGCGCCCACGGAGGGTATCCCGGATCCCCCCCACCCCCAGATGGATGATCTCCAGCATGGTGAGGATGAGGCAGAGGAAGGAGACCACGTACATGACCAGCAGGAAGATCGTCTTCTCGGTTGGGCGCGAGACAAAGCAGTCCACAGTGTGCGGACACGGGGAACGGGTGCACACGTACGAGGGCACCACTTCAAAGCCATAGAGCACATACTGGCCGAACAAGAAGGAGACCTCAAAGGCGGTTCGAGAGAGCAGCTGGCACACGTAGACCTTCATAAGGCCGTCACGCTGGATCCGCCTCCTGCCATCATGTTTTTTCTCCACACCTGAGGAGAAGAGGCAGAGAAAAACATTAACATCAAGTCTGAGCAACTTCGTGGTTAAAAGAAAAGGTAAAAGCTAATATATTTTTATTTTTAGGGGGGGGCGGGGGGTAAATGATGAGTCTTTTGGTAGAGGTTGGGGGGGCTAGGGGGTTGTTTGTAGACCAGCTACTTTCATGGTTTCCTCACAGTACCTGCATTCGCCACCTTCTCTTTCTCAGGCTCAATCTCCTCAGCGATCATGGGGTCTTCTTCTCCGTTGTCCTCTGCCTCCTCGTAGTCGCGGTTGGCCCCCCGGCTGACGATGGGCATCCTCTTCCTCCCGCGATGAAGAGGACGGTACTCATCATCCTCACTTCGTGCAATCTTGTGCATGGCGAAGCCCAGGTACATGATGGTGGGAGTGGTGATCATGATGACCTGGAAGAATTCGGATATAATGATAGATATGAATAAAGTTGCTAGTCCCCCACGCACACACATTGACAAAGTATATTCAACATCAGACATGAATATATATGAAATAAATATTCAAATTTGCTAATATATTTTCTCAACAATGCTCACCTGGAAGATCCAAAAGCGGACGTGAGAGAGGGGTGCGAAGGCATCGTAGCAGACATTCTCACAACCGGGCTGCTGCGTGTTGCAGATAAACTTGCTCTGTTCATCGTAGTAGATGGTCTCTCCTCCTACGGCGGTCAGCACGATGCGGAATATGATAAGCACGGTCAACCAGATCTTCCCCACAAAGGTGGAGTGGTTGGAGATCTCGTCCAGAAGACGCGTCAGGAAGCTCCAGCTCATGGTGCCAAAGAGACCCGGGGAGCTCTCTCAGCTCTGATGAAAGGTCAGAGGAAGGGGGAAGGTGAGAGAGGTCATGATACCCACTTTGTGTCAGTGTTTACCAAATGAAAAACAAGAATAAAAATACAGTTTCTTAAAACACACATCAAGGCAACATACTGTGCATATTCTTTAATTATCAGTGCAATATGCACAACATTCCTCAAGTCATTAAACACACACACACACACAAGTACAGTACATAAGTTAAACCACTGAATCACACTTCAAAGTAACAATGCCATAGATCATAGCCAAGTATTAATCTTATTATGGTCAGCTAGTGTGAACTACTGGGGAGGTCCAGAGCAGTCAAATGATTTATAATTCACACACAAGCACTGCCTGAAATACAACATTAATCTACCATTCAGCTAAGCCTGGCTGTGCAGTCAAGCATCCAATTCTGAAGCAGAGGCTGAATCTCAAAACTCTTTCTTTGTTCCTCACATCCTCTCTCTCCTCACCTCCAAAGCGTTGTGATCAGCACAACTCAGCAATATAACATGCATCATTGCCTAGGGTGTCAAATCTGTCATTGTTCTGTGTATCAGAGATTAACATCACTAGTCCACACACAGCGTCATGTAGAGAAGGCATGCTAGGAATACCCCAGTGGCTTGTGGTTAAACACCTACATTCTTATGGCATTCCAAGCCTCAGCTGCTCGGTCAACATCAAAGTCTGGGTGGGCAAGTCGCAGCAAGCTGCAAACTCTTATTGAGGGGGTAGATTTGTGTGTGGGTGAGGGGAGTCAAACGGATCAGGTCAAAACTCATGGAAATACGGAGGAAAGGGGTAAAAGTTGCTAAAGGTAACCCACATAGTGGAGAAGTATGGTGTTGTATTGCAGTAGTATTGCTGTGCACCGTAATAGAATGTCATATTGATTGCGGAGATGTTTAAAAACTTCTCTGATGATCTGGGCATCATGAGAGCAATGTAGTTGTCTTGGACATACCTACATCTCCAGCCAATAAATGATGATTAGGCTAGATAAAGGGAGTCTGGACAGACGTTAGGGGGCCTAATGTGGATGTGTTAAACAAAAAGGACATGTCAAGATGTCAACTAAGTATTGCAACGTCATGTACAAGTACACAGTAACATGTAATACTGAACCCATTGACCCTGTCTTGCAGTGTTCATCCAATGCACAGAATAATAATCCCAGAAGCTTGTACCTCGTGTCCACAGCACAAACACATTGACCCTTACTTATCCAAACTACCTATATTGGCACAACAAGTAATCCTGGCCTGAATACTTGTGTGTGTGTGCCACAGAATGTGTCTTCACCTAGTGCCAGTACCGGGGGGGGGGGGGGGGGGGGGGCACACTTCACCAGTCTCCATCCAGTCAGGATGGCATTGCCAGGTTCCCTCATGTGGTGAGAGGGAGCCAGCCTGCTTCCTGGAATGGGCCCTGTGGCATCCATAGACATGGTGAGGCCTGTCTGCTCTACCCTGCGCCAGATAGTGGATTAGGTGTTCTAATGAGCCTGGCATTAAAGCGATACTCCATAGCTGGAGCGTGGCCTGGCATGTTTGCAGTCTTTTCCAAGCTCATATACTCCCCTGCGATGGCATGGGTTCGAAACCTACGATACCTGATCTGCAATGATAGCTGGAAAAGCTCAAGAGCACTGCTACAGAGAACAGCTTTAATCCAGAGTTTATCACACCATATCTCAGTGAAATGGATCTATAATCTACAATTGGCACAGTTACTTCTAACCCATCTACGGTGTGAATGATGAGTGGTGAACATTGGTTTTAAAAATGTCTGTCATGCATCACCTACGTGGGTGCGACACATTAAGTGCATCTTAATAATGTAGGAGTTTCCTCCCCTTGTCTCCACTCCTTGCTCATGTTCTGTCACGTGAGGGCTGATAAAGGAAAGCATTTCTGCAATCCATTTCTAAGGCACTGAACACAAGATGTTGAAGATCAGAGAACAGGCTCACAATCCATGAAAGCTATGGTGTGACCAACCACTGGGTTCAACCCGGGTTGTACACATGCCTCAACAGAAAGTTAGCTCAGAGTTAAGCCTAGGCATTTGCTCTAGTAGCTAACGTCTTCAGGTCAAATGCAAAGTTATTCATCACTTGAGCGTACTTCAGCAAACTACTGCCTCTGTACTTCAGCAACTGTACTTCAGCAAACTACTGCTAGGTTACCTCTTATACCGTTTTTCAAATCAATCATCTGAAAGGATAGGTTCAAGCAATATGGAAATTGCTTCAACTTTGCTTCTGATAGGCCAGGTTGAACTTTTTTAGATATTGCTTAAACTTACTGAGTTGTTTAAGATCTACATGAGTGACAGGAGTGCCTAGAGGACAGGGGCTAGGGGTTGAATTAGCTAAGTATTTGTTGTGGATCATTGGATTAGAGTTTAATCACCTACTTGGCTCCTGATATTGCTCACTAGAACCCCTTATCAGTAGGGAGACAGGATCATCAGGCTTACTAACTTTGAATCCCTTTCAATCACAATGGATTGAAACACAAACGAAGATTGTGGACAATTGGGGGGAGAACATTAATCATGATAAATTAGCTCATGTTGTTTCATTCTGGTCTGCCTGTCCTAGTTCCCAGTGAGTCCGTTTCAGAGGAAATCATCTGAGTGATCTGATATTTGCTCATCTCCATTTCACGCTGTATTTCAATGACACTACCTGTGCTAGTGGAAAAAAACAAGCCATTGAGAAAGTGCAGGTAGGCCTGGTGTCTATCCATTGTCTAAAACAGCTCAGGTTGGTTCAATTACTTACACAATACAATGTGGTGGATATTTAATATCCAACTTTCAATGTAATCAAATCGTGCTTCCAAAAGACATAAGCACTGAGAATTGAACAACCACAAAATGTCAAAGTCACATAATGTTTGTTTTAGCCTCCAATATTTCCTGTCTTTACAATGATCAACGTTCCTGTCAATTCAGGCTTGCATGTACAGTAGGACTTGTGGACAAAAGATTTACCCAACAGGCCAAAGATACTGTAGCCAGTGATTTGACACGATTGCAAACAGCTGAATGGGGCAAGGCCTAATACAGAAGTGCACTCGAACTGTAAAATAATGTGTCTGTACAAGTCAAACTTCGCACTTCAGATGGAATTTTTCACTTGAAGAGGCCTACATTTTTTTTTTAAATCGCCTTGACAGCTGGACTATTCTTCCGAAGTGTGAAATGTGACTTGTGCAGACACAAATGGCCTTCCAAAAATAAGTAATGCGCCAAGTATCTGCAGAACATGACAAAGTGTTCGTCATTTCACTCTGTATCTGTAATCTCCTGTCAGTGACTCGGATTATAGATGTGGGCTGACGGACATTCTGACATATGATCTGGGCATGTTGTCTACAAATTATTTTCGCATTAGTTTCATCTCAGCAAAATGTGCTGGAAGTGTTCATCTGTGGTGTAGGAGGCACATATCAGTGTGCACCACAGTCGCTCTGTTAAACAAGAGATTAGAGTGATTATTGTAGCCTGCTACACATCACATGTTATTATAGGGCATCTCAGTGATTTGCAGAGTGAATCATCATTTTAAGCTCCCAAAATCCCTATATGATAAAACACACGCTTTCACGGTGGATACAACAATAGAATAGTGGTTATGTGCATGGCATGCTCCATGAAGGTTTTGAGTTTGCGTCCCACTAGAATTATTATAGTTTTTTTTTTTGGGGGGGGGGGGACAAATGGTGCTAAATTTGACTCGTACACACACACACCTTACAGTTCTGTGTCATTATTAGGCATTTCAACAGCCATGGTGTTAGACATACATTAGTGTTACGTAGCCATACCTCAAAATCTTTGTTCTCACGCCTCCTTTGGAGATCTGGAAACATTTAGATTTGCTGCTCTGGCTAGGATTGAACTAGACAGAGCGATGGGAGAATGTGCTCGTAATTTCATTGCATGTTACATACCAAGAACCCCCCCCCTCCCCAAATGCCCATAGAAAGCTTGATTGTTGATATGTGCGTCCTCTTTTCCGACCGGGTAGGACTATTTTTACAGAGAGTTGTTGCCTATACTAGCTTGCATCATTGAAGGATCATTTTTTGGAGCTCCACCCAAGCAAGGTAATTGATTGGTTTGACATGTCGCGAGGCATCAGTCATTTCAAACGGGTTTCCACTCCTTTGTTGCTACGTTCCGCAAAGGCTTTCCCCAAGCTGTCCAAACTAGAAAAGCCTGGTCTCAATGAGGTTACAGATCCAACTGTTTGCAATCGTGTCGAATCAGCATCACCAGCTAACATTGAGTGTCCCAAGACCGGAGTATCGGACTCCATGGCACTCACCACAGAATTAAGAGTCTTGTCAACTCACCCATTACAGTTGAACTTTGAACAGGTTTTACTCCAGATAATTGAATAAGTATTTATGTTTCTAACCATGTCTTGCCATTTATGCCGTTCACATACATCTTCTTTGAAATGTCCCGATCTTTTGAGGACAAACATTTTGCAGTGTGTGTGTGTGGGGGGGGGGGGGGGGCGGGACAGATTTCATGCCACCACCATCTCCAAGGTAGCCACAGCAACAAGAAAGAATCAAGTCAATGTGAGTTTGCATGTCACCATCATCTACTATCAAGTGGTGGTAAGAGCGTTCTGGCCAACAGTGGTAATCAAGGTGACAAAACACCTGTGCCAATTACGCTCTTCTTGATAAGTGTGTCCTTCATAACTTCTGGTTACTATACAGTGGAAACATACATACTGGGATTTATTCAAGTATCTGGAGTAAAAACCTGTTCACCTGTAATGGGCAAGTTGACAAGGCTCTCTGACTCCGTGGCAAGCGCAATGGAGTTGGATACTCTGGCTAAAGATACCGGGGCAGCCTACACGGTGAACATCTAGAAGACAGGTTGCTTGCAAAACAGTGCACTAATGACACCCCAAATGTGTCATTTTGTGTAAAACAACACAGGGAGAACACTCGAAGCTTGACCATGGAAGAGGGCAGTTTGTATAGGCTACAGACAGAAGGAGGGCAACTAAGCTTGCAAGCACAATCTTCTCAATGGGTACTCTAACATTGGAGGGCACAGAAGCCTATTTGCTCATCTGGACCAAACCTCACACAATTGAGTGAAGGGCTCAGGTTAACAAGTCGCCAATGAAAAGAAGGGGAATGGGGGTTGTGCAGCAAGCTAGTGAAAGTATCCGGTCAAAGCGCAGTGAGTGAACATTCCAGCCTAACCAAAAACAGAGAGCTGGATTTAAGGGTCCAGGGGGCAGACCGAGGGCACTCCGAACCTCCATGCAGTCTGTCACATATGAACATATGTGGGGGATGTGGTGGTAACAATAATAGGTGGGTGTGAATAAATACTATAAATACTATGTGGATAAAACCTAGTGCAAAAAGCTGAATTGAAATTTAAAAAAAAACGCTCGTTGAACCATAGTGTGTCACATGTGGCTTACATGAAACGCACTGTCTAGAACAGTGATACGTAGGCCGAAGTCATTCGTCTAGAAGCATAATGGGACAGGAACATTTAATTTTAGACCGGCTCATCAATCAAGCGTTTAATTGGCATAATTGGCGTCTTAAATGTTTGTATTTTTAAAGAAAGAAAGAAGTCAACTTTGATTTGATATAGGGCTTATTTAGAAAAACGTACACATAGATAACTTATATAGACTGCATTTTAAAATCCGCGGTTTAACATACATTCTTAATTTTAATTATAATTAATAGAAGGCCTGTGAATTGGCCAAAAAACTACCTCAACAAACATGTTTACGCAGATTCACACTGATCAAACTCATGATTTCATACATATAAGAACAAAATGGGACTATAGAATAAATTGTTAATTCTCATTAAGCACACAACTAGCGGATATTACCGACAGTACAAATGTCCCCGAATTGTTCCCTACAAAAGCAACAGACGTTTGCGCACACGAGCGATGGTAGAGGGATAACAAAACACAAAAAGCTGATGAGTGTCCTCTGATCGCATTGGTAAAACAGGCGACTTTATGGAGAAAACTATACCAGTTATAGAATGCACTGAGCCGTTGTTGACCTGCTACCAAACTTTTCTGTTTAAAAAAAGTTCCTCCACGTCCACACTCACCTTTAACGCTCAAAGCTGTCCTTCTTCTCTGGAGACTTGGTTACTCTCGTAGTCTTTCCAAGTAAACCACAACTGCGCTTTCTTTGCGGCGTCTCCTCATAAACTACAACCCCCTCTTTTTTAACCTAGTCGGTGCTTTGTGGTACCATGTGACCCCTCCATCCATGTAGAGGTCCCGAACACAGAGGACAAAAGAAGAATCCCGAAATCCTTTTGCCTCCTCCCATACCTCCACGTAACCCAGCCCCGTTTAAGAGGCCCTTGTCTGAAACTTGAGATTTGCCGACTACTGTTTGCCTCTTGTAAATCAAGTAAACTATAGCTGAAACTCTCCCCCACCCTCCCCCCTCCTATACATTTCTAAAATATCAGACTTAATACAAGTTAAATAAAGGCTTATGTGGCCATTGATACATTTGTTTTTTGAGTTTGGGGTTGAGAAATGGATGAAGAATTCACATAGATGGTAAATGCTTTGGAGTAATCACCCAGTTTATAGGTCAACAGGTTTCAACCAACCCATCATATAGGCTACAACTCACATCACATGTATCGTCAGTAAAGAAAATCAAACGTGACAGGCAGACTGGTCAAAGAATAATGGACGTGAGTGCTCCTTTTGTGTGAGGTTGGAACTTGATACAGCTCCTTGTCTTGCTGGTTGTGATAGGGAGAGAGAGTATGCTAAAGCAACGCTCTCTGCTGTGCCCAGCTATAAACTCGGAGCTCAATGTGTCTGTGAGAACTGTGGGAATTCACACCATCCCAGATGTTTGTATGCAGTGACATGGCCAAATGGCCATGGTTAGCCTACGTCTTGTATTGACTGAATCAAGAAGACTGCATAAGGTTGCCTATGTCCTAGTGACAGTCGAGCAAAGAGCTGAAACTCTTTGAAACAATTGAAACTCAACCACATGTCATAAGTGGTACTGCCTCTGTTTACTTGAACGCTTAGATTATTATGCTTCACACTCAGCATGGTCATCACACAAGATGTTGTCCCCAGAGCAAATCGCGCAGCAAAGAGCTCTTTATTTTACACTATGCAATAGCCTCCTATTATCAATTCAACTCCCAGTCCCCAAGAGGACAGATATTTGGGCTCTCTGTAAGAAGCAGGCCTTCATCCTAAATGATGACAATTTGTTGCTGTATGTATTTACTGTATGCCTACAGTATGTGTTATTATGTTGTGTGTTTTGTCATGTTTGTCTTCTACCGAGACTACATTGTAATACAAGTATTGTGCTTTCATGTGTTATCCTCTCTTTGTACTTTTTAACTCTATAATATTTCAACCCAAAAATATATCTCATGTAATCTTTTAGATGAGTCTTTGTTGATATTTTTTTTGGGTGGAAAACAGTATCAACAGCCAGGTTTAAATGTACAAATAAAATAACATTTTGTGAAATATAAAATGTATCCCCATTTCTAATCTTCAACAGCATTTTACCCAATCTCACCTAGTTCAGGTGTCTTTGGCACAGGCACAAGAGAGAGAATCAAGCATGTGTAACAGAGGTGTACACAAGTAACAAGACACTAAAATGATGAGTAATGCTTAGGCTTTAGCTAAGTCGGTTAACATGGTCTTGTGTTGTCACACTTGATGCACCTGTTGATTTGGCTCTTACGCTCAAAACTGGCTGTGTACTCATTCCCCTATTGTAAAATCCACTTAATTCAGGGCTCAGCTTGCAGACATGGGTGCCAACATCTGTAATGTTTACCATATGTGGTCTTACACAGTAGTCTGACGGCACCTTAAACATCCACACAAAACATCCATCTAGAGCTTAATTGCCAGATAAACAGAAACTGTTAAAAACCCACAGCCAGATTTCATGGGGTAAGGGCTGTAGTAGTTTTCCTGTCATTTGTGTTCAAGCATATAGGCCTGAAGTACCGTAACACTTGATTGAAATGTGTTCAGCAACTGAGGGCATAATGCAAGATGAAACCGTTTTGCTGTCGTGTTCAATACTGGTTAGAGACATATTTACATATGTATGTTAACAACATGTACTTGGATAGTCTCTACTCAGTGCCCAAGATTATGGCATACTGTAGTGCGTGCTACAACTCCAAGCCAAGTTTGAAATCTAAACCTAGCCTACTCTACACAGTAGACGGACACCAATGGCAGATCTGGAAGGATCTAAAATAAACCCTGTGAAGACTACATAACAAAGGACTGAGTGAGGCTAACATGCTCTTCACATCCCTCCAGATCTACCACAAGTGTCTTGGTATAGCTAAGGAGAAGGTTCTAGTGATTTAATGGTTGATTCTCCTCACAGTGTTGAATGGCCCTTTGCCTGCCTCAAGGGGTTTTGGTTATCTGATGGTATGTTGACATTCTTCTATCACCAACAATGTTCCCTGAGGACCTTCTGATCCTATAGACAAACAAACAGGAGGACGACACACACTCCTTGGGTGACAGTGACACTGTCTTGACTTGTTGAATGCTGTTGTTGCTCTGGACAACACGATTAAATGCTGCATAGTGGGTAAGTAGGTATATGATGATTAATGCCTTACTTTGGCAATTTAACATAATTGAATAGTAGAACAGCGTAGGTTAGCACATAACACATTATGTATCAATTGGTGTTTGATATAGTTCCTAGAACTGTAACACATAGGCAACTGTTTGTTCCACTATTGTTGTTGTTTTCTGGCTGGACCAGAGGGGACTCAAGAGAGAGGCCTTAGATGGGCAATAATAGTCTGACACAGTCTAGCCTTGGAGGCATACTGTACATGTCAACATATCAGGAGTAAATTGTGCATACAAGCAGTCATCCAAAAGAGGCACTAAATCCACAAATTGCCTAGAGGAGACAGGTTGACACCTGGAGTTGAAGATATTCTGACATCGCTCTGCTTGGGTAGGAAGGAGAGGTGAGAGAAACAGCATCACTTCCTGAAACATTCTTGGTGCTTTAATATTGTATGTGTGTGTGTGTACCGTAGGTTTGAATGTTCTTCCAACTGAATAGGGTGGTGATGTCATGACCGAACACTTCCTAAAAGGAAATCATTGAATATCCAGAGGGTTGTAAAGAGCGTCCGTATGTGGTCTCTTCTTTCACGTAACCTTTCATCTGAGTGGATACACTGTCAATGCCATGGAGAGTCCTACTGTATTTTAAGTTATAAGGTGTGTCCATATCAGTGGAGGCTGATGGAGGGAGAAATTGGAAGACAGGCTCATTGTAATGCATGGAGGAATAGAATGAGGAATGGGATTTGATGCCATTCCTCATTCCACGCATTACAATGAGCCCATCCTCCGATTTCTACCTCCACCAGCCTCCCCTGGTCTACATGTGATTTGAGAAGTTGCTAGATCATCCTGGTGGTGCTGAGGGATGGAACTACCAGAGAAAAAAATCTAATTAAGTATTTCTCAGGGCCTTATTATTGTGTGCTGCCACTACTGGTCTATTGACGAATTCTAAGGTAAGAGAAATATTAATGACTCACAAAAATTGGGTGAACTATGACTTAATTATGATGCATATTCTATAACAAAGAGTCCACTTGAGTCCACCTCAAGGTTCCGCATAACTTCTTATAATTAGTTTGCATTCCAACTATTGAGGAAATGCAATAAAACCATATGAATTGGCAATTGTTTCAATGGAGAACCACAGGGGAGTTGGATAGAGGCCTGAATGTCATCATTGGTGCTTGCATGGCAACATTGATTACTTTCTCCTCATCTGGGGAGGATTAGAGTGACGATGGGGGGTGCATAGTTGTGGTTGTGGTCGAGTGGCTGATGACAGTGTTAGAACAATGAAAAATCACTCCATAACTGAAAAATTATAAAGTAATTAGATAGCCTTTGTATCTCTCTCTCTCAAAATGTAGTTGCATTTGGTTAGTTGGGAGTCAGAAGTACAACACAGTATGTACTATACCACATATGTATTTTTTATTTATATAAAAAAAAGAAAAGAAAAAAATAAGCCATTATTTATTTTACTTTATCACTTGATTTTGAACAAACACAGTGCTGACAGTCAATAAATTAACACATATCAGTTTTTCAAAACTGACTCTTACATCTGTTTTCATCTTTCATCTTTTTCTTTATGGCATCAAAATGGTATTCAATGATGATGAATGAGCACTTCAACAACAACATATACTATACTAGCACTGCGACAGCTACACTACAGGTCATTGACAAACACGAGCAACTAATATTTCCCTTCGTAAAACAATTTCATATAATCTATCACAGCGCCTATCAAGAGTATTATCTGAACATCTCCTGAGAATGTACTGTAGAAATACACAATCCAGCTCTTGGGTTGCCATGTCTTTGCCCTTTTCATTTACATAATCACACAGTGCATAGATGCAATAAAAGACCCTGATTAGGAAGCAAAGGCAGGAACAAAGTGCTGTCATGTCATTGGTGTCTGAAGCACAGGCTGATGAGATGGTTAGAGCCTTCTGCTGAGCCTGTGATGTCACAACTCGCTGCACCCAGGGCTGATGAGGTCACAGTCTGCTGAGTTTGACTGCAGGAGAATGGACTAACCCCTCTGATAACGCATGCATGTACACTTCCCCTCACTCTCTCTTATGCACGCCTGCGCACACACGGGCGCTTTCTCACTCACCCGTACCCTCATCCATGTAAAACATGATTGGCCCTTTCCATACAACCTTTCACCGATCCCTCTCATCTCACTCCCCTCCTCATACCTCACCACCCCACCCCAACAAACACTCTTTTCAATATCACTACACAGAAGAAGATTAAGGTGCATTTGAACATCAGAATGTGGCAGGAGTGACAAAGAAATAAGGCACACACTCTCTCTCTCTCTCTCTCTCGCAGTATCAGCAGAGTTCAGTTGGACGGCATTCAGATGAGAATATACAAATATTAAAGAGGTCAGTGCTTTTGTTAAAGTGGTCTAATATGAACAGCGCACCACTTCATCAAACATGAATTGGCTTACAACGTGATCAAAATGGCAGAAACACAGTCACATTGAGGGTTAGGTTGGAGAGAGAGGACAGACAGACAGAAAGGTGGTCATGGCTACACATCCTCCCACTCCCACACACACACTTTCCTTCAGGGCGTTAGGCTGGTGGTAAGTTTAACTCCGAACATGGCCTCCCACTGGGTCCTGACCCACACCAGCAGCCCCTGCACCAACTCAGCACTCTCCGAGCGCAGAGACCATGTCTTCTCCTGCTTCAGAACCTGCACAGAACACACACACACACACACACACACACACACACACACAGCCTGCAGTAAGTGATCACATTTTCTCCTGCACACCCACCCACATATACAGTACACTAAGTTGTACACACACCTTTCGCTCCCTGCTAAAAAGCCAATCACAAGCCTCTATTCCCCCCTCAGACTCACCTCATAGCAAAGCCAATCACAAGCTTCTATTCCCCCCTCAAACTCACCTCATCGTAAAGCTTGATGTCCAATCTGCATGGGTCAGATGACCATAAATGGACATAGCTGACACTGCTGATTGGCTGGGTCTCCTGAATGGTGACCCTCCCACTGCATGGCTCCCTATTCTCATTGTCCGAGGGGTCTGACAAGCTCTTGCTCCATTGGTGGTCTTCGTTGAGCAGGTACAGGTTCTCCCGGGTGGCAAGCACTGTCAGAGAGTTCACAGTGTCCTCTGAAGGAAGATACCAAAAGAAGATACCAAAGATTCAGGATAGAGAATACATTTATTGTTTGTTTCATATCCATGAATGCAACTGAAGAGTATACCGAAATCTTGTATAGATGTCATTGGGAGATATGCATGGACATTTGAGCAGGTTTCCAGCCCTTAGTGAAATGGGCCTTTAAGGCTAAATCAAGCACGACCATATTTAAGTTCCCCCTCATTCTCGCCACACTGGTAAATTGCAGTCAATAGCTACAACTGTATATACTGTACAGTAGCTTTGGTCACAATGAGAAGAGGATGGACACTAATGTATACACTTTACTCTGTCCTGATGGTCGACATCTCTAGCATCTTAGGTAGTAGAGGTTGTATAGGAGCAGGTCAGTGCATGTTACAATTATAGCACTTGAAATTCTTCCCCACAACACAGCCTGCAGCTATGTTTTGCAAGAGAAATGCTTGCGCCCACACACACACACACACACACACACACACACAGATACACACAGACACACACACACAGACACACACGCACCCACACGCGCCCACACGCGCCCACACGCGCCCACACATATACACACCTTGATGGAGGAAAGCCAATAGGTAGAAGAACTGCAGCTGGCCATCCTCCACATCTGTCTGCATGTCCTCACACACCAGAGGCCTGTAGAGTCAAACCACAACAGCAGATGAGCAGCATCCAGCGGTTACACTGCATAGATACTATAAACAATATTTAAAGTTTAATGTTCGTTTATCCATGTTGGTTTGAATCTCGGTCAGTGTGTGGGTATTTTCTTCACATATTAATATCTGTACCTAACACATTTTGGCATTCATAACAAATGTTAACAACTTGGGGGTTTCAAAACAACCGACTGGTTGAGTTTGTTTTCAGAGTGCGCAGACAAAGGTAGCACAGTGTGGTGGTTTGTGGTAAGCAGGTATGTTGTTGACTCAGCTTCTAAAAGACAATATGTTCATGTTATTTTCAATAAAACCACATTTATTATAGCGGGACATCATGAGCTTCACGGAAGCTTTGGGGATAATTGACAAATATACCGACATGAGTCATCTTATCATCTGGCACAAACATTGAGTGCTGCATGTACATAGAGGTTTTGTTTTTCAGCCATACAAAAGAATAAGGTGCCGTTGCCGCATATACAGTATCTATGAATTCACTAAATAAATGTTCTTTTTGTTACATACAGTGCCTTCAGAAAGTATTCAGACCCCTTCACTTTTTCCACATTTTGTTGTGTTATAGACTCAAAATACCCCAGAATGACAAAGCAAAAACAAGTTTTTTGAAATGTCAGTAAAGAGGAGAGGATACAACCTCAGACTATTGAGACGCATCCCATAATGATTAAAGGAAGCCACTTTACAGTGTTGAAAGTACTCCCTTTAACTGCCACAGCAAAAATGCCCCTCTCGCTAAAAGGTAATTAATCGTTAGTGCATTCACAGCATCTCCAGCCTGACACATGTTACAAATTAACATGTGGTTTAGCAGCTAATTTGGAGAGTAATATTCCTCCAATGAGGGGGGTTTATAAGGCAATGCTACATCAACCACAACCCCTAGCAGAGTCAGAGTAGAGGTGCCAGATGTGCTGTGCACCCCATGCTGGAGTGAATGTGATAGGTGAGAAAATATCTGGATTTTTGGGGCAGGATTTAGACCTCTAACAGTCCAAATAAGGTTGACATCCCATATGAATTAATGGTAAATTGTTGAACTTAATTTCCCCCAAAAAAATCCACCCATATCAATTTAACCCTGAAGAGCGGGTAAAAGTGTGCCCACAGAAATACGCTGGACCGGTGACACACGTACCAGAGATGATGCTGAGGGTTGAGTCTGGTTGTGGAGATGGACTTGAGCTTGCTGTCCGACTTGGGGGCCATCTCTCGTACAACCCCTGAGGGAGAGCAGAAGTGAGACGTGAAGAGAAGAGAGAGAGAAATGTGGAAACAGCATGGAGGAAAATGTAAATACATTACTTTAGAATTCTGTGTAGAGCAGTAAGAAAGAATTCAGACACTTTCAAAGTTAAAGTTGATTGACACATTTTCTGAAATGGATTAAAAATAATAAACTGAGAAGACACGATTGCTAGAATAAGGTAAAAAATAAAAAAATGTCTTCAACAAGTTGAATTGAGTCTATATGGGTGCAATAATAATACTATCTGAGAATGAATAAGCTTGTCTTTGTAGTGTCCTGCACAAAGAAAATCCCAACAGCGACAATAAGGGTATTGATTGTTTAATTGATTACTTGATTGAAGGAAGGAAAGGAAGTAGAGGAACCTTCACTACACTGACCTGAGAGACAGCACAGAAGAAAACACACTCTCAAAGCCCCACCCTTGCAGACAGAAAGATAGCTATGGACAAAAGATGGGAGTAGATACCAGCCGTATGGTGGTGGGGAGGATAAGAAAGCCAATGGCTTTCTTTTCTGGTTGCAGGTTTAAGGTTTCAGCTCCATAGAACCACGCAGAAAAAAAGGAGGTGGGAAATGTCAGGTATACAGTACAATGTTCTATGCCACGCTCCCCAAGGACGATAAATGTAAAGGGCTGACAGCTACACTGTTGTGTTTGAATAGGCAAAGTTGAGAAAAGTTCAAGGGAAACAGTGAAAAGAGTAAGATTGGAAAAGCACACCAACATATTAATATTACTCCCTAAAAATAGGATAGGCAAAAACACAAATTATCATCGCTTTGCTCAAATGGCCATTATGGATTTCCATGTTCAATAACAATAGGGACAAACATCAACGTATTGTGTGGTACCAACTAACCTCTGCACAACCTCATTTTTGAGCCAGTGTTTTTCCCCAGAGGAAACTGATCTGCTACACTCACTTTTCAGACCAGGAGCATCAAAAGTAGATAAACGCCTGTTGTATGGGAGAAGTTCACATCAAATAGTGTGATGTGACTTATTGCCCCCTGTTAACCACTTAATGTCTGCATTGTATGTAATCCTTGAAGCCAATTAAAGACAACCAACTTGATGAACCAAATATGCACTCTGATACAAAATCAGCATATGGAAAATTAGATACACTTGTATACTGAGTGAACCTGTCCTTTAAGAATGTTTGGCAAAGAGAGTGATACAGTGATATCACCTCCACTACAACAAATTCCTTTTTTAACCAAATCTGGGCAGGGCAAAGTAGGGCAAGGTAGGGCAAGGCAAGGCCAATTTGTTTTATTTTTCCACAGATCAACACCTGCCTCTGAAGCTCCATGTGTGAGTCAGAACACCGCCCTTAATATAAGACTACAACTTCTTTATTTGTGCATTCATGTCAAAGTGGATCTTCGTCATCATGATGTGAGGATAAACAGGTACAGACTAGTTTCCCGTGGCGATGGGCCTGGCTCAGAAGCCGATCCAGGGCTGGCGTCTAGGATCCGTCCCCGCTCAATATTCCCCTCCTGCTGGTTCAACCGTAGGACCGCCAGCCTTCTCCCCCCTTTAAATACCCCAGCTTATTTACACAAGGCATAGTTGGACCTGGGGCGTCCACTTGGGGCGAAACCGAACACTTTTGCCCCTCTCAGTACGCAGGACCACGGAGTGTGGGATAGAGAGAGAGAGCAGGGAGAGCTGGGATAGACTGAATCCTACAGTTCAGCCCATGTCTGAGCTGATGCAGAGTGGCACAAACAGGTTTGTGTTGTAAGGCAGGACAGGGATTACATCATTTTCTTGTATGGTTAAAGAGTTCTCTAATAGTAAAGTGTTAGCCACTACTAATGTGCATAATATGCTGTTAAAGGCACATACAAAATAGTTAAGTTGCAAAATGCTATATCCACCATTTAAAAAAATGCTCTCTCTTTTGTAAAATGAGTGCTGCTATTAAAACCCTTCATGATACATTTGAAAGGACAGTAGGTAAGTTAGATTTTTAATGACACATTTTTGGCTAATGGATATATAGCATTTCGGAATTAAACTCACATATAAGATGAGCTTTTTTTCTTTTTTGGCTGAACTATGAAATAAAAGTGAAGGACACAAGCTTGTCGTTACCTATAGTATCTATATCCTAACCACAGAACCAAACGCTCATTCAAGGAGCATTTGCAAAGACCGCTCCACATCTACAGGCCCCGTTTTGCTAATAACCGCAATATTTCAAATAGATGGAATGGGACATAATTCAATGGGAGTTTTGAATATTGCATGAAAATAATACCCTACGGTTAGACTGTTGTACTAAGCTCATAAGCATTTATAAGTCATATTCTTTGAGAATCAATGGGTATATGGCATGAATTGAAATGACAATTGAACAGCAAAACAAATCCCAGATAATCAACAAGCCTCTGAGTGCCACTGTGGCCTCAGTCGACTCCAACTACTTGAGATAAAGTTTCAATAAAGTTATTTCAAATCCTGGAATACAAAGTGAGCCGTGAACAGCGCCAGATATCTGTCCCTGTTAGCTTCCCTTTGGACAGTAAAACCACATCCCTCTCTCTTTCCACAAACCTTTCCCTCTCCATGGCTGTGGCTGCTCAACACTCAACACTGCTGACCACATCTGTTCTGAGGAGCTGGCACAGTCCTCAGAACAGAGAAATTGTTTTGTTATGGTTAAGGTATCTTTTGGTTCTTCCCCAAGACAAAATATTATAACAGCTGTTATGGGGGCATTTCAGAGCTCTGTGTAGAGCTTTCGGCACATAATAAAAAGTTCTTGTTTCCTCAAGGGGGGGTTGAGGGCCAAGGAGGTGGGCAAAAAAAAAGTTGGGGAGCATTGATACTGCATCTAGCTATTTGGGCACTTTCAGTGCCAACTCCACTAGACTAGCCATGTTCAGTCTGTTACACATACCTCAAAACCAGACGATCTGATTAATTTCATGTTCCTTTTTCTTCCACCGGGGCAAAAACAAAACAGCAGATATTTTAAGACGTACAAGTGCTCCAACTGGCAAGCTAAAGCAGCCTCTTATTTGAATCTCAATGGGCTCGTTCAGCTTAGAAACACACATGTAGGGGCTAAGAATTGGACAGGCTATATGGTCTTGGTGAGTGAAAGCTGGACCTGTCTTCAGCAATTGAGCACAAGAGAGAGAAAAGGCTATTTTATGATTCCAGACAAGTATGAAACCTCACCCCTGCTTGTGTCAACCTGGGAATGTTATAGTGGAATTTTACTCAAAAATCTTTTCGTAGTACATTTCTCGTCAGCCCACCATTGATACGGTCCCAGAATGTAGTTACTTTGTGCATACAAACTTCATAGATATCCTAGTAGCCAGCTCCGATTTACGTCCTGGAATAGTCTCATAGTGATGAGTCTTGTGTTAAAACGCATCATCATGAAACTATTCCAGGAAGTAAATCCAAGGGTGCTATAACACCGCATGTAGCTGTAGCAGCAAACAATGACACAATCCTTCCTGTGCTGCCAAAGGCACTCCATTAAATAATGTTTGAGCAGGGTTGGGAGGAGATGTTTTGAGAATCCCTTAAGAAGTTAAGAGAGGAGCTGAGAAGGGAGTGTTGATCTAATAAAACTCAGCTTTCCTCTCTGCTCCTGGTCTTTCCTTGCTGACAGGCTAGTCAAGGTGAGGCCGCAGAACAGTGAGCAGAGGATTGTGGCGGCACATACAGTTTGGAGGGAGCGGGATGGAGTTTGTGTGTGTGCGCATGTGTGTGTGTGTCTGTGTATCTGTCTGTGTGTGTGCGTGTGTGTATCTGTGTGTGTGCGTGTGTGCATGCGTGAGACATACTATTCTGAGAAGGAGTCTAGTCTAGGGTTTGGTCCTCTTGCATCTATACTCCCCAAGGGTGTGTGTGTGTGTACGCGCACGTGTGAGAGTTCCTTAGTTCCTCTACACACATGTGCATCTGTAGATGTGTGCATGTGAGTGGGGAGTGAGCGTGAGGCGGTGTCTTGCCTGTCAAGAGGCTGAAGAAGCGTTTGCAGCGTGCGCTGTCCCGTACAAGCAGTGTATAGGCCACACCCCCTTCATCAAACTCCATATGGATGCTTTGGGAGCCCAGCCCCACCTCCAGATAACTCAGCTCCTTGATTGGATGGCTGTCCCTCTTCTGCAGCCAATCGGACGGCTGCCCTCTGCCAGAAGAAGAAAATGATCAGACCAATTCACCAATACCCTATTATCAGACATGAGGGGGACTAGTCAAGAAAACTCTGATTTCAGTAAAAAGGTGCAGTCTGTAACTTTAATTTCCAGTCAAAAGTGCTGCCACTGCACTTGCTTGTAAATAGAGGAGGTTGGTCATCGCAAATTATAACCACATTTCTGTTGTTTGCTTCTTGGCCAAACGTGTTTGTAGTAGCCTATCTAAAGTTTTTACTTAGGCAATGAAATTAAAAATGAGCGACTGCACCTTTAAACGGAGCAATACGGTGTGTGATGAAAATGAACTCCATCACACTCTTGTGCAACAATTGGCCGTAATACAATATCCACCGTGCGTAGGATGAAGAGTCGCCTTCTGGGGTCAGAATCACAGAAACTTTATAAGGACCCTCGCCGCACGAGACGGGCATATCTAGGACTCTACTCAAAACCCCTGAGAGGAAACTGAGCCGAGCTTCTTTTTGATGAGGACAAAAAAGCCATTGATTTAGAGTTCTTGGGGGGGGGGGGGGGGGGGGGTGGAATGAAGGGGAATGGGAAAACTGTCTTGGGAGAATGGACGGTACAAAGGCGCTGAGTGTAATGTGTTTTCAAGATGTGACCCAGAAAGCGTGTGTGTGCGTAATGTTTGGAAATGGTTGGTTATGCAACGTTAGGGCAATCCTATACAGGAGGTCGGCTCCTGCACCTGTTGCCGCAATAAAATGTAACACGTAATTTCATAGAAAAGGCTCTGGACAATCAATGCTATCCTAACCATTTCTGGGACCATTACAAAAGACATGAAAGGGAACTCACGTTCTTTGATTCTAAGCAATGATTGAGTGCCCATGTCCTGTGACACTGTACATATTTACAGACGTTTAAAACAGATAATTTTATGATTCATACAACATTTCAGACATACAGTATCATAAACATATAATATACAACATATCAGGCAAAAAATTTATTACTGCAACATCCCATCACAAGTTCACAACTGTCATGTGGTTCACTCACTGCATCTCTGATGTCATCTCCAGGAAGTAGAGGCGCTGGTCCGACACCACCAGGAGAGAAGGGAACTCAACCGGCTCACCAAACCTCACTGTGGACATCTACAGTACAACAAAGATAACATACTGGTTAAAGAGCACCAAACCTCACTGTGGACATCTACGGTACAACAAAGATAACATACTGGTTAAAGAGCACCAAACCTCACCATGGACAACAAAGATATCCATGTTAAACAACATACATTGGGGAGACCTGATGCCTACATGTTGAGTGTGACACATAATACAGCTCTCTGGAGGCAGTAGCCAAATAAATGTGTCAGTTCTTGAGCAAAACAGTGAGATGAATTGCTTTTTCTCCTTCTAAATGTATAAAAAAAAACCCAGCTGAAACAAAAAAAGGAGAGGAGCATGTGTGAATAGATAAACAAACATCAACTGAATATGAGCTGTATCTGCCGTCTCCTGCTGTGGTTGCTTGTGTCGGCGCGGCTCTCTCTCTACACACAGGTGTCTGGAGGAGTAAACCAATACCCCTTTGCGCCGCAGGGTACCCAGCATGCTTTGCATGTGGAGCGGCTCATCCGGGGGTGGCCGCGTTGGATGTGAAAAGTAGGAGAACAGCAGGCGGCACAAAAGCAGTCCAAAGAACTGCACAAGAGCTGGAGCCGACCGGGTTCAGCTGGGTTTGTGTTGGATTTCCCAGCAGTAGGGACCGGGTCCATCGGGGCCAGCTAAGAACTTGCAACTCTACCCTACCGCTAATTCTGACCTTCCCCATTGGGTACTGAAACATCTCTGATCCTGCCTGAATGAGGTAGAGGGCAACATCGACCTACTTCCCACTACTCTGAGATGAGATGGGGTCAAGGCAACCAAGGGCCGATAGAAAAGGAAGTGTGAGGACTGTGATTAAAGCTTCTGCTGTTACTCCAAAATAGTCAATAATTCAAGTAATTCTAAAAGAAGGGGAGGGCATGGCTTTCCCCTCCTTTGAAGAGAAAGTATGATAATACTTAGACATATTAGCTGACCAGTGTGTGAATTGAACATTGGGACTCCCACCTTAAGGAAAGAGTGGAACTCCTCCTCCTGTTCCTCGAATACCTCCACGTCCAGGAAGAGCTTTAGCCGATGGTCCACCGCCTCATAGTCCTCAGAGAGCAGGTCCAACTGACCTGCAACACACAGGGATACCAGTTAGCCTAGCATACCCTAAAATCACCAGTTAGCATAGCATACCCAATACAGAAATAGCCAGTAAGCATAGAAGTGGGCTATACCTAACACAAATGGACACTAGTTAGCATAGTGTACCCAATACAGACACAGACAGGAGGGGGAAGCCGTGATGAAAACGATGAACCGTCTGTGCTGCATACTGTATTCCCTCCCCTTCTTGACGTTAGATCTCAGTACTGCCGCATAAGATAGAACAGTATACTTAACACATGCCAGGGCAGTGGAGTAAGACTATCCTCCCAAATATTTATTTCAAACAAATAACAATTTCAGTCAGGAACATGCATCATCATAAGCCCACTTAGAGGAAACACAAATCTTTTGGTGGCCCTCGCCTCATTTAATAGGTTTTACACTCAATCTACAATCTACACTCACTCTAGTTTATGGCGGATTAGGCTGTGGTTGCGCTGTAAATCTAACTTGACATAACTGCTGATCCTCCATGTTGAGCAAGGCGACATATATTATCAATCAGACAATAGACAGTCATTAGGCTACAGTTTCCTGGCAGTCGGTTCTCTGAGGCCATCATTCATCATCCATCCTGAATCTAGTCCAACATTACATCCATCACAGGAGACTGGAGCTGAAGCCAAACCACAGAAATACACAGTAGAAGCATTTTATACCTGACTATAGAATAATGTACCTTGAATATATTGGCTTATCAGAATTAAGTTAATTTATGCTAGGAGTTAAATAGTTCAATTTGAGAGTGGGCATTTACCTCTTGAAACCAAAACATATCACTTTACATATCCCATACACTCTTTAATCTACTGTAGAGTGTATACTTCAAACAGACCTTTCACTGAATTACTGTTCTACATTAAGAAACTTGTCTTTTTCATTTCGTAAGGTCATAAGTCTCAATCCACTGCACAGGCACGTACTGTACGTATTCACCGATGCACACACACCACACTCAGGTTGAGTGAGCGCACCTCTTTTGAATCACAGCTCTTAATTTAAGGGGCCAATTATTGGGCTTCTCCCAAACAAAGGGGTATTGTAAAAATTGTAAAAATAAATAAATAAAATATAATAAAATAAAAAACAGTTTAGTGGCTGTTGGTGTTTTGGGCTAGGTCTGAGTCTCTGCCAACCCTTATGGTTTAGAAGGAAAGATTTACACAATAATAACAGAGAGGGGAAGTTAGAGAAGCCTAGCCTATTATTTCCCCTGGCTGTCTCTCCATTCCATTGTCCTCCAAGGCATTTTTTCCTCTCTCATCACTTCCAATAAGAAAGCCAATCTGTTTTATTGTACAGTCATCATGTTTTCAAGATCTAGCTAACAGAACGGGACTGGGACATTAGTCAGCGTCACCCCCCCCCCCCCCCCCCACTATGGAGTTTTGTGCCACATACTTTACACTTTTTAGACTCCCTACAGTTTCATAGGATTAGAGGGTGTGTTTTAGAGAATGTGAAGAGATCTGTCATTAAAACAGCCCCACAGAGCTACCTGAACCATAACATTTCTACCCCTAGGAAATGTTTGGTATCAATTTACTAAACATAAGGCGTTGTAGGTACAGTGAGCTGGAGGGACATCAATGAGGAGACTGAACTGAATTGGAGGGCTGCTGGCATTGCAAAGTGGTCCTGAACACATTTCTGTGAGGACTCACCAGGGCTGGAGCGTTCTGTGTGTTGGGCCTGGGCCTGGGCCTGGGCATAGCTATAGCTCCCAGCCAGTTCCTCTCTGCTCTGGCCCTCTGTACTGTAGAAGCCGACGGGCTGGTTCAGTCTCTGGTCCTCCCAGGTTTTGTCCTCTCTGTCCTCAACGGAGAGGGAGCTCCCCTGGGCCGTGAGGAAGGAGCTGCTGTTGTCCTCCATGGTGGTGAAGGTGGTGCCTTGGACCGAGGCCTCCGGCACGGGGCTGCTTCTGCTAGAGGGCGGGTCATCCATATTGAGGTCCTAATGAAAGGAGGAGATGGAAGTAAAAAAACAATGCGGGGCCATAGAGGCACTTCAAGGTATTGGTTGCCTAGACTGCAGATCTATCTAGGATCAGATTTATCTTACCATAATACTAAATTACTGTATTAGCAGGATGAAATGGCACAACAATACAACAAAACCTTTATCTGTGGTTAAACGGATATCGAACCCGAAAATACAACTTTCACAGTCATTTTCATAACTGATAATAATTATTTGAAACAACGGTACAAAGAAAAGTTTAACCAACCGCATCGCCATGGCGACTCAGTCGAGGTGTTGCTGTGTTGTCGAAGGTGAAGTGTGAGTTGTCAGTGTCCTGCCCTGTGAGACTGTGGACAGGCGTACTGGTGGAGGGAGCTGATTGGCCAGCCAGCTGGACCACATGATCACTACTACATTTTGGACAGATGATAGTACTTCCTAGTGGAGCTGAATAAAAATAAATAAATGAACAGAAAAATAAATCAAATTGGTGTCAAATCTCCAGATGAGATCCTCAGAAGGTTTAGGCTCTGTTGTATGCTTTTGGTTGTATGGGATTGTGTTCCTTGAGCGTGTCAGAGCATGTTTTAATTTCAGGCTTGGGTGGATGGGATTGTGGGATGTTACAAGGCAAGGGCTTGGAGCAACTATTTGTCTTTGTTGATTAAAGGGGTTCACTGCTTTTTAGACGGGCAGCCTAGACTGTAAAAGACTAGTCAACCTGTGGAAAGGCTCCATTTGCTAGTTCAAAACCCCTGACATATCTTTCTTACCTTATCTAAAAAGTAACAAGAATCACAATTTCTTGTACTTATTATTTACCTACCTTTCTGTATAATTTAATTGATTGCATCATATTTGTCTGTTGTCACCCTTTCCCCTGACTTGCTGATAGGATTGTCACTTCAATTTGTGTTGTTAATGTTGTTGAAATCAATCAAAACAATTGACCTCCCAAAAACAAACAAACCTGATAGGGCTTTTGACGACCACGTTTTGTACACCCGTTCATCCTTGACGTAATCACTTGTGCATACTGTACAAATGTTCATCAATCCGGTTGTTAATTTATTCAAGGCTCTATGTTCCGTTGCAATTTTAGGCAAGGTAACCCCAAGGGTACTAGAACTTGTTCTGCCCACACCTGCGTTTCTCATCTCCTGGCAGGGTGACGAGCTGCTCCGGCACGTGCCAGTAGAGCTCTGCGCTTAGGCTGTCTTATCAGAGGATAGGCATGGCTGACAATGAGGATTACATCACACCTCGTCAATCAAGGGCTTTTGAGAACCGGGGCCTTAAACAAACACAAATCTGTGAGACGTGGGATGTTTCAAAAGCTCTTTTGAGTGTTATGAAATGCAAATGCAAACAGTGAAGTGGTAACTAGGTCACAGGAGCGTGGGGACTACTTGAACAGGTACATGAGCTGTAATTATGCATGTGTGTAAGGTGTGTGTTGATGGATGTGTTTGTGACTGTGTATGAGTTAGCGTGTGTATATATGCATGTGTATGAGTGGGTGTGTCTCTCTCACCAGCTCCATCCCCTCCGCGATCTTCCTCCCTCTCCTCCCCTTCCCCCTCCTGCTGCTCGACACCTCTAACCAGCCCTGGACACCCTCTCCCTCTCCTTCTTCCTGGTGTCCCGTCCTCCGTCTCCTCTTCCTCCTCCTGTTGTGAGAACTCTGACCCACAACGTAAGCATTGCAGGCGGACGCAGCGGGGACGACCTTTGCTGACTCGCTGCCGGTTTTCCTCCGCCACCCGTGACAGGACCTCAGTCAACGTCTAGTTAAAAAAAACACAACGACAACATCCGCCATGATGGAGCTTACTAGAGCAATGTTTCTCAACATTGAAGCTGCGGACTATCTAGGTATGCTGCAATGAAATGCATACATAGATAGTCCTTAACAAGTGAGTAACAACTGGTGACTATCTGTGTGTGTGTGTGTGTGTGTGTGTGTGTGTGTGTGTGTCTCCTACCTGAAGTGCCTGCTGTGGGTCATCGTCCAACATGACATAGCGTCTTCTTTTCCTCGCTTTACTGATGTACTGGAAGTGAAGCTCCAGAGAAGGAAGAACCCTCTCCACCTCCTGAAAGAGAGGGAAAGAGAAGGGGATGGAGGGGAAGAGAGAGAGATAAAGAGATAGGGAGAGAGAGAGAGAATGACAGAAAGGAGAGAGTGACAGACAGAGAGGGAGAGAGATAGAACCAAAGCGAGAAAAACAAAGGGAAACATGGTTGGAGAGAGAGAAAGAAGGAAAGGTAAAGAGGTGGAATATATATTTTGTAACTGGAAAAATTCAACAAACAATTCATACTACAATGAATCATTTGAGACACTACCCCCCTCCCCTTCCTTTTGTTCTCCCTCTCTTCCACCTTTGGGGGAGGTGGTGACCCTCCACTCTCTTCCACCTCCCACTCCCTCCCTCCCTCCCTCCCTACCCCCCTCTCCCCCTGCTCACTGACTCTCTCTCCCTACCTCCCCGCTTCTCACCCTGTGGGTCCAGGTGGCCTGGGAGGTGGTGAGACTCCCCAGGCTGTCCAGCTCCAGACGGGCCTGCTCCTGACCCTGCTGCATGTCCACCTCCAGCACTAAGCCCGGCTTGACACACAGAAACACCGGGCACGAGCCCCTCCCCCGCCCTGCCTCACCATCATCATCAGACGTCAACACTCCCACCAGCAGGGGGTGACAGAGGTCCACTACAGAGGGAAGAGAGAAATACAAAGAGAGGATCAGCATCGAGGGACATTCCAGACTTTTTCTGAATATTTCCTCAGAAAAGACCTTGTTTCAACGTTGGCTGCTGCACTGCATACCTCCCCTGAATATTTCCTCAAAGAAATAAAGACAGAAATACAGACGACTACTTTATCGTGTGATCCGTTAAACGACTTTAGTAACTTTGCCTGAGTTTTGCAATCCTAACTCCCACTAAAATGTGATACATACAAGGCCTATGGAAGCTTGTCCTTCGGCTATATTAGTGTATTATAGGTGGGAACTCAATCCTCCACCCCTGTGCTCCTACCGCCAAGATCCTCCTCCTCTTCCACCTTGGTGTCCCCGGTTTGTGCCTCTGTTGTCGGTGACCCCTGTGACCCCTGACCGTGACCCTGCTCATGTCCCTCGGCCATACCACTGTCCAGGGTGGACTCTGTGTGCCCAGGCCAATGGAGGGTTGATTCCGTCTCCAGATCCACATCCCCATCCGAGGTCTCCTCCCTGGACTCGGAGGTGGGGAGGGGTGGGAACTCCAGGACCTCCAAGGGTGGAGAAGGCTGTTTGTGGGTGGAGAAGGCAGGGCTGGGCTGGATGAGGCTGGAGTTGAGGCTGGACTTGGGGTCGGCGTTAGGTAGCAACGGGGTGGCACAGAGGCCGTTAGTGAGGTTTTGAGGTGCTGGCTTATCTGCTGTGTTCATGGCGACAGGGTTGGCAGTGGTGGCTGGCACCCCCTCTAGGTGGTGTTGGTAGCGTAGCCAGTCTTCACCCAGCTGTTCTCTGAAGCTCTCCATGCGCTCAATTTCCTTCTGATGGGGGAGGACTATGTCTAGACAGGAGAGCGGAGGGCAGATTCAGGAATTTAGAAAATTACATACGAGCACAAGACTCATAAATGAAGTATCCATACACATACATCCACACCCACAGGTATGTGTGAGCACACATTGGACACACAGACACAGCCATACACACAGCCACACAGCCACACACACACACACACAAACACACACACACACACACACACACCTTGTATGGACGACGGTGGTCTGGGATTGTATTCAGTGTCACTGGGCTCTGAGATGCTGGCCCTCCTCACTCTGACTTTGTTCTGAAATAGAGTAGGACACCATTCATCATTCCCAACCAACAGAGGTTGACAATGACAACCTGGGGAGGGTAGATTGAATGAGAGGTAGTAGTGGTGGCGGCCGGCTGGCTGGCTGGCTGGCTGGCTGGCTGGCTGGCTGGCTGGCTGGCTGGCTGGCTGGCTGGCTTACTTACTCTGGCTTTCTTCTTGCGAGGCCGAGTCCCCATCACCTCGCTTACTATCAGGCTGTCACTCAGCTCCCCGGCCCCGCTGGACACTTCCTGGTTATTCCGCTCTGGTGCTGCAACAACCGGGGGCGAAGCCTGGGCCTGGCCAATCAGCTGTCCCAGTTTGGGCAGAACCTGTGTGTGTGTGTGTGTGTGTGTGTGTGTGTGTGTGTGTGTGTGTGGCGGTGGGGGGGGTAGGGGGAGTTAAGTGATCATTCATATTCTCACAGAAACATACATTAATTTCATGAATGGTCAACATGCAACCTGTTTATTATATATACAGTAGGCTCTAGGATTTTTTGTAGGCCCTGAATAATATATACAGTACCAGTCAAAGGTTTGGACACACCTTCTCATTCAATGGTTTTTCTTTATTTTTATTATTTTCGACATTGTGGATTAATGTTGAAGACATCATCAGGAATTATGTGGTAAACAAAAAAGTGTTAAACAAACCAGAATATGTTTCATATTTTTTGCTTTGATGACAGCTTTGCACACTCTTGGCAAGGTTTGTCCAAACTTTTGACTGGTACTGTATGCAATCACCAATAATAGCCTAATAAATATGTGAAATAATGGTATAAAATAATGTACAAACCATTCATAACTTCATATCAACATGTCATACTGAGCAGTGAGTCTGTGATGTACCCATCAACAAACCTAACAAGTTACTGCCTGTGCAGTACACACATGCATGCATGCACACACATACACAAACACCCTACCAATCAGAGGGCTCAATATTACAGCCAATCAGAGGGTTGTATTTAACAGGACAACATTTGTTATTGGTCTAGAAACATGTTCTACAAAGTGTTTCAACAATTTACCTCTTTGTGTAATGAATTACACTTCCTGTCAACATTCAACTCCAGAGTGATCTGTTCTCAGACACATTCTGTAAATGTGGGTGTCTTGACAAGATGAGAACTAGACACATTACAGCTACATTAGACATAACAGCAGCTCTTACAATCCTAGAATAAGATAGCTAACCTACTACGCAAACCAGGTGTGGTGTACTCACCGCCAGCTCAGAGGAGGAGAGGGGGCTGCCATCCAGTTTGAGCTAGGGGAGAGAGGGGGGACAACGTTGCAATTGGGCATCTGACAGCTACGAATTACTCCCTCACCTCTTACTTTCCTCCCACCCTCCTCCCCCTCCCACTTACTTTGAGGTAGGCAGCCTTGGGGGAGAGGTGATGGACAGTGCATGTTCTGTGAGTCTTCTGGAAGTACAGTGGGTTGCCCTCCAGATTCAGCTAAAAGACGAGAGAAAGCAAAGGTTAGTCTGGTATCATTAAGAGGCTAAACAGTCAGCAAATCTGTCCATACTGTCAGTATCTATGTTTAGGCACCAACAGACAGCGTAGTGCTGATCTCACCGTGCTGAGGCAGTGCAGGAGAGAGAGCGGGGCTAGCTGGGAATGCTCCATCAGAAGGTTGTAGGCCAAGTCCAGGTGCTGTAGGGAGGACAACTGCTCCACTCCTGTATGCAAACATGTACACACGTACACACACACACATTACAACATCCAGTTTCCTAAATAAGCCTTCTCTGTGACCAGTACTGTGCATGTGTTTTCAACTTCTATTTGTCTTTGCTGGTGTCTCACAAATAGTCCTAAACTAGGGTATCACCATTGATGGTCTCCAGCTCATTGTTCCTGAGGATGAGAGTGAGCAGCTTGCTTCTGGCACTCAAGCCTAGTGTTGGCGCCCTCTGGAGGTTGTTGTAGCCTAGGTTCAGGTGTGCCAACTCACTCAAGGGCTAAGAGAGCGAGAGCGAGAGCGAGAGCGATAGAGAGAGAGAGAGAGAGAGAGAGAGAGAGAGAGAGAGAGAGAGAGAGAGAGAGAGAGAGAGAGAGAGAGAGAGAGAGAGGGGAGGCGGGGCAAGAAAGAGAGAAGGGAGGGGAGAGAGGGATACAAATTGATAGATGGAAAGAGAGTGGGAGAATAAGAGAGAGAGAGGTAGTGGGTAAATAGATGAATGGAACGGTGTTAGAGGAACTATTCATATCATCCCAACACCAGAGCAACTATAAGTCAATTAACCAACATAAAATCCAGGTCAAAGATGCCATTGTTTTTCTCTTGTGAGGAGCAAAGATGAGCAGATGGGCATGTCAATGTAGCCTACCTTGAGGAACTCGGCACACTCCTGGATCTTATTGTGACTTACATCCAGAGACTTCAGGACATTCAGTAAACTCTGGTAAGGAGAGAGGAAAAGGTAACTGATGGCTGGCATAAAAAAAACAAAGCATAGATAGGGCAAACATAATGGGTGGATGAATGAAGGTGTAAGTGAAGGTGTGTGTGTGTGTGTGTGTGTGTGTGTGTGTGTGTGTGTGTGTGTGTGTGTGTGTGTGTGTGTGTCTCACCAGTGACTCATCCAGGCAGACAATAGAGTTGTAGCTGAAGTTGAGTGTGTGCAGCTCTAGCCAGGGCAAAGCAGAGCTGAGGTCCCCTCCACACAGAGATAGCAGCTCCTGGAACGCACACGTGCACGCATGCATGCACACACACAAACACATTACAGCATGTATTTTCCTAAATTAAGACACAGAGATACAGACGCGCGCGCGCACACACACACACACACACACACACACACACACACACACACACACACACACACACACACACACACACACAGAAAGGTGAAGATGAAAGGGTATACCTCCAGGGAGCTGAGACTTTTGGAGCAGGTAAAGACCTCCAGCTGAGAGTAGACTCCCCTGAGGCCCTCAAGACAGTGAGGGGGGATACGCTTCAACTGGGAAAGTATAAACAGACAGTAAAAGGGGGATAGACTTCAACTGGGAACAGACAGACAGACAGTGGAGGAGACAGACAGACAGACAAACATACAGAATCCACTTCAGTGGGAAACCAACAGGCAGACAGTCAGACACAGACAGACAAGAGGGAATACACTTAAGCTGGAAACCTACAGACCGAGAACCAATAAATGTCTTCTCCTGTTCTCCAACAACCTCACAGAGGATCAACCAACACATTTTCATACTTTACCTCTAAGTGCTTGAGAGACTTGAAAGGGAAGATCTTCACTACCGATTGCAGCTTAGACACAGGTGGGTTAATGACCTGCGAATGAAAAGCAAGGTAACAAAGTTATCATGAGAACATTTCACATACAATTGCTCCACCTAGTGGCTAAATGATGCTCCCTCTCATGTATCCACACCATTTACTGATGTGCGTCATAACAACTAAAGTGGATAACACATTGGGAATTTCTTTACAACCTTCATACAGAAAATAAAAGTCTACTAATGTCTTTTTGTTGGTTTGAAGGACCTCTTCAACAAAAGGGTTTCTTCATATACACACAAGCATTTTGTCAATTGTTAACAACACGACTCTTCGCTTCCTCTCCTCCGTCCTCCACTTGCGTCCTACTGAAAACACATTGGAGAAGATCTAGGTTCCTCCCCTTACATATTCTCCTTCATTGCTTTTTGAGGACAAAGCAAGTGGAGGACAGAGGAGAGGACGTGAGGAGACATGTTCCTAACCATTGAGAAAAGGCTACAGACTCAGACACAGACCTTGAGGGACACTGTCTTCTGCAGCACATCGAAGAGGAACTGGACCTGCAGGAGGAAGGCGGTGTCGGCTGGGTGGGAGGGCAGGGCCAGGAAGCCATGCTGTTGGGTCCTAGAGAGCAGGTACTGCTCAAACAGACGAGTCAGGTGCTGCAGGCAGCCAGCCTGCAGAGTCAGAGTACTGGTACCGTCCAGCACTGAGTCACCTGGATAGAAGGATACACAAGAACAACACTGAGGCTGCTTTTTTTTTTTTAAAGAGTTTAATAGGTACAAGGCATGCTATGAACTAGTTTTCTCACTACGTATGTGAATGACGGAATAAAATGACCATTTTAAGTAATCTTGATAGAAAACAAGTAAGCGTAGCTGTGGCAACAGCCTGCAATAATCAAGTACATTGATACTCTATTGAGCTTTGAGTGAAATAATACACACCAGAGTGCATGTAACACAATTGTATCCTTTCCTTCATCTGCACTGAGAGGAAACCATAAGCTAGAGCAGTGCAATGGATCTGGCTCGGAAGTTGCTTTTTTACATGGCCTATTCTTACAGTGTAGATGAAGGAAAGGCTAGGTGACAGCTACTTTAAACTGTTGAGAAGCAACCATGATGTCAAAAGGCAGTATTAGCGATTGTACCATCGTTCCGGAGAAGTGTGGCCAAACTGTGGACAAGGCTGGACTGGGCACCATGAGATCCAGCCATCCTGCAGTGCAGAGCATGAAAACACATGGGGAAAAGTGACACTGATCAGTGCAGCCTGACACTGTCACTGACAAAGATTACAAGATAAGAATATGTTAGCAGTTAGTTAACTATGATTCAGTGCCAGATCAAGGTAGGCTCAGGACTATAAATGCATTGAATGATACCATAGCAAACGTACACACAAGCTTACAAATCAATGTCATTCAGACGACTAGCTACCTAACTATACCAACCCATCATTGCTAAATCAACCCATCATTGCTACACTTCCTACTTGCTAAAAGAAACGACAACAACATACCTTTGCTAGTTTTAGGTGACAGCTGAACTGTTGTTAACATCGATGTTGGCCTCTGACTGTCAGCAACACGATAGCTGAGTTAGCTAGCTAATAAGACCCATAACAATAGTCAATAGTACTGTTTCGTTGAGGTTGTTGACATCTTTATTAGTATGTCAGGCGATATTTCCTAAAAACGTACGGTGGCCATAACAGGCCAATAGTAAAATGGTAACGCTTAACGGTAGGGCTGCGTTCGGATTGTCCATCGACGTAAACTTTGCCTGCTATCGACTCCTTTAGAACAGTGATTCTCAACCAGGTGTCCAAGGAACCATAAATTAAAGGGCCAATCTAGGATTGGTACATCCATGTTTGGACTTCTAAATGAGTGGTATATAGCCATTGATTCTTGAAGAATATAATTTATAAATGCCTCATGAAATTAATTCAACTGTCTTACCCCATCAGAATCCACAATATAAGCTTGTTTTAATCACCAATGTAATGTAAACAATGTAATTGTAAACAAAGACTTTATAGCCTCAAAACATGGTTAAAATCCATAGCTACTCATGCCGGAAGTGTTCAAATCCCAGAAATCTGAAGCTACTGGGGTAAATCAAGTTTCCCCATTGACCCTCACTACAATAGATATAGATCATGTGTTAAATCCACATCAGAGATGGGCAAAGAAATGTTCAACAATAAAAGCAGGAGTTTCACATTCATGTTCCAGGTAGGCCTATGTCTATCTCTCACATGGATGGCACAGACGTAAACTTTATACCAAGAGGATATCCTTCTGGTTAAAGGGCTACATCTGGGTTTAGAAGTCCAGACAGGGCTACCTCATCACAAGAGCGTGATTCCAAATATGCTATCAATACAATTCAAAAAACAAAACCACATACTTGCCTTGTACATAAAAATGTAATTTTCTAAATAGAACATTCTATTTCTATGACTAGGGCTACAATCTGGTGAACGAGATTAATACGTCGTTCATCATTAACTATTATTTAATTGGTTTCCGGGACAGAGATTAAGTCTAATCCTATACTAAAATGCATCTTCAATGGATATTTACTATTGAAAATGTTATTTAGTTCAGAGCTAGGCTTAATCGGTGTCCAGGAACCCAGCTCTTAAAGTGTTACTCTTCTCTCTTATCAAATGTATATTCCATATAACCACTAGGTGTCTTCCTATCTCAAGGAACAAAGAGGACATCTAGATTCCACACACTACTACACTTACAGAAGTGGTAGTACCTAATTAATCTCTCATTTCACATTTGTTCATTTTTCCTCATTAGGATTAATCCGTTTATGATGATATCCGCTTATCATGCTATCTGTGTACATCTGTATTGCACTAGGAGAGTCAATTAAACATGCACAGTGATGTGGGCCTATGTTAGTGTCACTGAAGACTATTTTAGTCGACAGTGTGAAAAGATATTTTTTCTCTCTTTTTTGTTAACATAGGCCTATGAAGCTGTGGTTTGAAAACAGATCTCCCCTATACTTTTGTAAATCAAGGATACTTTAATTTTCCACCTTTTATACATGACCCAAACCAAGTAGTTTCCTAATTAAGCTGGTACACATTAATCTCTTGTTGCTGGGTAACGGATAAACACACAACCACACACACACACACACACACACACACACACGCACACACACACACGCACGCACACACGCACGCATGCACACACAAACGCACGCATGCACGCACGCGCACACACACACATACACACACACACACACACACACACACACACACACACACACACACACACACACATACACACACACACACACACATACACACACACACACAACAATCTTTTTCCATTCAGGGCTGGGGATGTTTCCATGTAAGGATTTATGCACAGTAATTTGGTAAACATTTCCATTCACTGAGATGCAAGCATTGCTCTGGCAGAAAGGACTCTCTTGCTGCCGCACAGAGCGAATGGCAAAGTTTTTATCGTTAGGTAACATTGCCTTCCTGAGACTTTAACTGCTCTAGCTTTTCGGGGTTAGTGGTACATTGTAATATTATGACATGAGTTTGAACAGGTCCACTTTTGGCAGGGATGAGCGGCATTACATGAGCATACATGAGCATTCATGTACTGTCAGGTATAAAAGTTAGAAAAGTTAAAATAAATTATTTTCTGTTATAGTAAACTTGTGAGGGTTGGGGGGAGATATGAAATATGACATATTACTGCATCAAAAGAAAAATTACCATTTTCTGCTTTACTTAGTGGCCTGATGGCCTGATGGCCACATATGGTTGCAATAAACGCAATGCTAAGGTTGTTTAGATGCCATGGCATGAGAAGTTTCTGTAGTAGCTTTATATGTGCCTATAAATCTGAAAGTTTATTGTTTTCCATTCACCCTACCACTCCACTGTATCCAATCAGTGGCCTAGTCAAAGGAAACTCAATTAAGCCTAATCAAGACAAACTAAACCATATACTCACTAACTGTTGAATATATATTGCCTAATATATCATGGGCAGAATAGACTCTAACAGTGGTAATTCCAAACCACCCATTGTATAATAATATTATATCCACCCAGAATGCATATGGAACCTTTTTTTGTGGCATTTGTGACAGATGTGTGTTTTGACAATGCCAGTGAACTGGGAGGATTTGGGACGTGTAAACGCAGGGCTTAATGAAAGAGAGTGAGGTCAAAAGAGGGTTGAAGAACAGTCTATCTCTGTCCCTTTGTCTCCATTCCCTTCCAAGGGTTTGTTTTCATTGTTGCAGGTGATCCACCACTGTTTACTTTGAGCCTTGAACAAAGCAGGCCTGTTTGAGGGCCTTGGCAGGTCAGATTAAACCTTTTTTTCTGTGGTAGCATACTCTATGATAGAGAGGGGGGTGGGGAGGGGTGGGGTGGGGGGGGACACCGAGATGGGGGGAGAAAAAAAAGGGAGAGCAAAACCTCACTAGCAAAAGGTAACGTCTGAGTCAGTAAAATTCTCAGGATCACATCTCAATTCAAATAAAATACTGTGTGTAAAGACATGATTCAACTGGTATCTCAAATACTGTTTCCTAACCACAAGAATATCTGCTCTGTGTAGGAATTGTGCAATTACAGACACAAGGTCAAGCTTTCTAGTCTTGTCCATACAGATATAGTACTGCAGGCCTACAGTGAGTTTGAGACATTAAAATGCAATATAAAACATTTCCATATACAAATAGCCCTTAATACCTTTGATAGATATACAGTTTTAAGATAATATAATTCTTAGAGAAAAATCAATAGTGTCCTCCTGATTCTCTATTGAGAAAGATGAATATATTACTACTTCACCAGATCCACAAAATATTTATTTTCAAGTATTTTCAATGATTTTATGCATCTTCCAAAAGCAAAGGAAAGGCAAAACTGTTTTTTGGGGGGTTTTGTAATAGCAACACATTGTTTTCTTCATTTTCAAGGTGCAATGTAACATTCAATCTTTTTAAAAGCTTCCTAATGGTTGTAATGACGTTTAATCGGTAGCAATCAGGGAATGAGATCCCAGGAAAAAGATATTTAATTTACGAACTACATGACACTCGGTTTGCATACAAACATGTTGTTACTGGCCAGAGGTGTTCTAGGGGAGTGGACTGATTTTCGCCTTTCTGTCTCTGGTGGGCTGCCTCTTCGAATTGTGCACGCATGCAAAAACACAACAGCTAATGTCCGACACTGCAAGTCCATTTTGGGGGGTTATATCATTATTAGGGAGGATGTTGCTGTTTGTAACATTCAAACTGAATTTTGCCGTGGTGGCCAGAGGTGGCAGATTTCCAACTGACTTACGCCCTGCTCTTTTAATTGTTTAATTTTGTATTCTATTTATAAGTATAATTATAAGTCAATTATGGAACAAATTCTTACAGCAAAAACAACCTCGAGTAAATGTTGCATTTAGTTCACCTTTAAGGCTTCAATGTAAAAAAGGGATGAACAACCAGTAACAAAACTCTCTCTATACTGCAGAGGAACATACAGTATATGCATTCACTACATCAGTGATCACATACCCTCAATATCAATGTGTAGTTTATCTAGTGTATATATTTACTTAATAATTCCAGAGGGTGGGTGGGGTGGGGTGGGGGGAGATTTTAGGGAACTGACCTTGATGGGATTGCATTGCACAACCACCAGATACTGTGGCCTGTTAGCCCCATCACCCCATGGCCATCCCCAGACACTGAGCAAACTCTAGCCCCAGGCTTTATTTATAAAATACCAGGCCTTTTTCATTGCTCCCCCCCTCCAGTTACTTTTTATAAAATGACACATTCAGGTATCATCTAGACCCCCACCCCAAGATACTTGCTCCTTCAAAAGTGCTCATTCTCCTTCCACCGCCCCCAAGGTGAGCCGGAATTGCCGACCTAAATAGGGGCCAAATACCATCAAATCAGGGGGCACCCACAAAACAAAATAATCTGCATTTATATTTGTATATTTGTTACTCCGGTCCCTCTGCAGAGTAGGGTTACACATGCTGTGTCTATTTCTGGGCCCTTAAATAAACAGTGATTAGTCTCCGGGGCAACCGCTGCACTGGCCAGGGTTAATGGGAGCTTGTTTGGTAGGTAAGCACGACACCTCAACGCCTGGCCTGCCTGATCAATAGGCAACATACACAGCACCCCCCACCTACCCCCTGACCAGATCTGGCTGCAGCCGCTGGCTTTTCATTGGGTGTCAATGGACATGTCAGGAATGGTGGGGGCATTTCATGAAAGGAATGCTCTGCACATAATATTCTTGTTTGTTTATTTATTTATTCTTGGTGGGGGGGTGTGTGTGTGGGGGGGGGATTGCTGATAAAAACAAACATGCTAGTATGTAATGTTGCCTCTCACAGTCGCTACTGTACACTACCTCAGTTTCCCCTTAGAGCTTCATGATACTGTCGTGTAACATTATGTTTCCCCATTGCCCTCTATTCTAGCCAATGAATAGTGCATGATTTACTAATTAAATGAGCGTGTATTGAAAGGATAACAGTACATTTGGAGGCACACACACTACATCATAGCATCCATATCTGTATGTATTCATTTGATTGTATTTGCTTTGCACCATGTACTGTAATTCATTTGTATATCTGTAATAACAGCAACTGAAGTCTGGTTGTCACAATGTTGACTCTTTCCTATACAGTATGTATGGTACTACTACAGTATGGTACACATGTTCTTGCAATGAATTCAGTATATATGTGAACCTTGTAGCTTAAACATCATTGCCATTGCCAAAAGTCATTGCCTTTCATTCTATTGCCATTCTTGCTTTAAGAGGACCACAATGGAAATAATTTCATGACATCATTGTGTTATCCTTGATCCTTGAAGTAAATATTCGTGCAGGAATATTGCTACAGTATGAGGCATACTGTAGCAAACACAAAGCTGATTAGGTAGCAGATACCCAGTATATGTATCCTGTCTTACCTGTGACTGACAGTCATTTCTGGTTGCTATGGTTTACGAGCAATAGCCTACAGCAGTGTCTCCAACATGGTGGTTGGAGCAAGAGACTGGATGTCCCACAAAATAGTATTCATGTTTTTTGGTGGGTCACAGCAATACTGTTGTTGGATTCAAGTCCAGATCTTTGTCTAAAGTTGGACTGAACTAATTAGAATATCTGCATGACTTTCAGAGATGATTAGAACAGATGCAAGCTTGCGAACATGAACAGTATTGAACAGTGAATGAGCAAATACTGTCACCCAACATGGCTATCATCATTCACCGAAAAACTGGTGAGGTAGAATAGATCTCAATTTAAAGCCACAATTTGAGGTTTGTTTTTCAGCAAAACTGTAGTCTAGATTGTGTAGCTTGTGTGTTTATGTTCTTGTGTTTATAAAAAAATGTGTAGTATATATTTTGCGTTATAGGCAAGACAGTTGTGCTAAGCTCATGAGGCATTCATGACTTATTCTTCAATAAACGATGCATATATCATTAATTAAAGGGACCATATTCCCATTCCCAGATTACAGATTGTCCCTTTAAGTGTTCGGACTTCTACTCAATTGCCCATGGGAATTTGAGATTTAACCTCACTGGGTCATTACAGCACAAAATAGTCTGGGAACCACTGGTCTTCAGTGCCACACATGCACCTCTGTCTGACTAGCTGCCAGTGAAATCTGACCGTTGATAGGACCCTGCAGAACACTCTCCGCTGGCTTCACCTGTTCGCATGCACACTTCTTTCCTTTTACCTGGAGTTGCCTTCCATCGCCCACGAAATGACCAGAAGTTCCATGCCGAGAATGATATCGTATCCGGGCTGCATCTTGCTGCTCTTGTCAGTGGCTTTCGCTGGTGCCTCTCTGGCGGAGATGGTGTTCCGTTGCCCGAGTTGCACCGCCGAGCGTCAGGCAGCATGCCCTAAGCTCACCGAGACCTGTGCGGAGATAGTGCGCGAACCGGGTTGCGGTTGCTGCCCCGTGTGCGCCCGGCAAGAGGGCGAGTTGTGCGGCGTGTACACTCCGAGATGCTCCAGCGGTCTGCGGTGCTATCCTAAGCCGGACTCCGAGCTACCTCTGGAGCAGCTGGTCCAGGGGCTTGGTCTGTGCGGACACAAAGTGGACACTGAACCCACTGCGAGCCTGGAGCACAGGGAACAACTTAGCGGTCAGTCTATAGGCCTTTATTTCTTTCTAATACAGAGGAACATCTAGGCCTAAATAGACTGCTATTTGAGGATGATAAACGCTTACACAATTTACCCATACAGCCTATTCTGTTCTACTGTTTCCACGATTTATACATGAAGCATTCCAATTAACTAACGTCTGCTCAGAACATAGTATTTACAACATGTATTAGTATTATATAACACTGATTTATGAAGTAGTGAGCTGTGCGATGCTTTTTTGAAAGGAAAAAAATAATAACCATTCCAAATTTCAGTCCAAATCACAACTACAATGCATTGCATTTACTTTCATCAAACACAGTCTTCAACAACAATCTTGAAACAACATAAACTCTGTCCGTTTGTTTACTTGTTGTAGACGCTCTGAAACTAAGGGAAACAAGCCTCCTCTCTTACTAACTTTATGATATTCCTCTATGACATTGTTATTGCATTATGTGCTGAACTAAATACATGGTGCACTGAAATCCCATGTATTCCTCTTTAGTCGAGGAGATGGAATAGACACATTGAAATATGTGGTTACACTTATTGAGGAAAAGAGAGAAGTAAAGGAATGCAGCATTGATTGGCCAAATGGACTTTAGGCTTTGACCCCTTTGTCACTGTAAACTATCCCATTGGGGGTCATTGCGTGTGCGTTGGAGCTTGTGCAGATATCACATGTTAATCTTAAACATGAGTACCTGCAATTCCTGAATAGCAAATTTGGTGAAGCCAGGGAATTATAGTATCTAAAGTTTGCATATGAGTAGTTAAGTTGGGAGATGTTAGGTACATGCAAATCGCAGTATCCATACATACTTTTTAATGTAATTTTTATTTAACCTTTTTTTAACCAGGTTAAGACCCTTGAAGTTGGAAACCTCTTTTGCGAGGGCGACCTGGCAAAAGGCAACAAGGTAGTAAAATAACAGCAGGTACATAAAATACATTGCAAAGACACACACAGAGACAAAGTGTTACAAACAAGATTCATCTCGGAACCCAGGAGAGTCCGATTTTTGCTGAGACTAGATGGATATTAAAAACAACTGCAGCTCCAGTATCAAAAACATTGTTCTTGATCAGAGTCTTAGATGCAGGCTAAGACACTAACTCCTCCAACTTTAGAGTCTTTTGGAGTGTGTTCCAAGATGAAGGCGCATTGTGGGAGAAATATATTTTCTGTCCGAAAATAACATCAGGGTCTCACGAATAAGTTGGTGCCTTATTTCAAATTCCTATTGTGTACCTTTCCCAAGAAGAACTGATTGTGGGACGGTTTCTCTGCATCTGCACTAACAGTAATTTAACCCTTACAAAAAGTTGATAATACATTACGTGTTAAGGAAGTAAGTAGGTGGAGGTTGTCCCTAACCAACCACAGATAGATAGAAACTTAAAATGCATGTGATAAAGCAACAAGATAGAAGAGGCTTCCTCTATGAGAGCCAAGAGGACAGAGATGTTTGATGTTTTAATTATTATTTATGCAATTTAGTTGATAGGGACAGTGCACATTAACCAACATTTCAGATTTCATATCATTTCTTTTTTTTTTTTTTTTTAAGCATGGAGTCACATTGAGACCAAGGTCTCTTTTACAAGGGAGCCCTGCATACACATTATTTACAATTATACATCATGAAAAAATTGCAACATCATAAAACACAATTAGTTACAGTTGGTACATTAGTTGTAAAGTTAGTGGTAAAGCTAACTTTCATTCATTGACCTCAAACGGGTGAAAACAGATTATATGACATAACATCTACCACACATCATTAGAAATATACAATGGGTGACTTGAAAAAAAAACTGAAGCCTTGGAAAAAAAGACCTTCCCCATCTGGCCACCTGGGTGCTGAAATAACATAGCTCCCTAATGAGGGGCACTCATCTGTACCTGTGGGGGTGCCCAGACTGTGCCCGCAGGACTGAAATAGCCCCAACTAATCCCCCCAGCTCCTTTGAAACATGGGCATCTCTGACATCTCCCCCCAGGGCTACCACCTCACCCAAGAATCTCCGCGTGCCTCTGTCGCGTTCCAGAATAAACTTTCTCTCTCTCTCTCTCTCTCTAGCTGCCTCCATCCCTCCCTCTCTCTCACCCTGGGCTAGGGTACTTGGCGATAACACAAACAATGTCTGAAATGTTATTGAGCTGAGTGAGGTTGGAAGAGCTGTGTGAGAGGGCTGTGCAGGGGATATGGCTGGCTTTGGGACCTGGTTTGATGATTCTAAACAGAGGGAATAAAGTGTAGGGGGTTTTGTGTGTTGTTCATAAACGGCAGAGTAAGGGTGGCAAGGGTCCAAATTGACCTGTTACATTGGTTCTGTGACTTTGATAATATGGAATAACATCGTGCAACAACTTCATTTAATTTGCCTGGAACAATGCAAGCACCAAGCTAAATCAAGTGCACTTCAACTACTTGCAAGTGTCTGACATTATTTATTTGACCCAGGCCTGTTCCACACAAACACAATGGTATTGAGCTGAGAGAGTTGGGCTGGAGAGTACATGCAAGGAGACTTTGTCGAAACAGGACTGCATTTTGGGACTGCATGGGGATAACAAAGTTGAAGGAGATGTGAGTATAGGTCAGAGGTACCAGAGGGGTCTTCTGTCTGTCTGTCTGTCTGTCTATCTGTCTGTCTTTATCTATTATCTGTATACACTCACCGAGCACTTTATGAGGAACACTATACTACTAATACTGGGTAGGGCCTCCCTTTGCTCTCAAAACAGCCTCAATTCTTCGTGGCATTGATTCCACAAGATGTTGGAAACATTCCTTTGAGATTCTGGTCCATGATGACATGATTGCATCACGCAATTCCTGCAGATTTTTCAGGTGCACTTTCAAGCTGTGAATCTCCACATTCCAAAGGTGTTCTATTGGATTCAGATCCGGTGACTGGGAAGGCCACTGAAGAACACTAAATTCATTGTCATGTTCATGAAACCAGTTTGAGATAACTTTTGCTTTGTGACATGGTGCATTATCATGCTGGAAGTAGCCATTAGCAGATGGGTAAATTGTGGCGACGAAGCGATGCACATGGTCCGCAACAATATTCAAATAGGCTGTGGCATTCAAGCGATGATTGATTGGTATTAACAGGCCCAAAGTGTGCCAAGAAAACACTCCCCACACCATTACACCACCTCCACCATGAGAAGGTGTACAGGTGTTCCTAAGAAAGCGCTCGGTGAGTGTATCTATGTATATATGTATCTATCTATCTATCTATCTATCTATCTATCTATCTATCTATGTATCTATCTATCTATCTATCTATCTATCTATCTATGTATCTATCTATCTATCTATCTCTCTATCTCTCTATCTATCTATCTATCTATCTATCTCTCTATCTATCTATCTCTCTATCTATCTCTCTATCTCTCTGCCTTGCACTTTCTCTCTCTCTCTCCCTCTCCCTTATGTGTTTGGTGTTCGGTAGGCTCTGGCTTGCCTCTGTATCTTCCCCTGTCGTATCGAGACCTAGGCTGCAGACTGCAGTAGTGGATGGTGGATGCCTGGGTGCAGTCAGTGTAAACGTGTCAGGACCTGCCCGGCACACTTAGAGACTTTCTCAGGCCAGATAGCCTGGGAGGTAAACACACTTCGCACTCTGCTGAGTCTGTGTTTCTAGGAAAAGGAGTCCCAAAAGGCCTTGTAAAGGATAATGGACCACAGTTATGTAGAGCACATTTTCACTGTGGCATCCAGAGTGCTTTGCATTACAGAACATCGTCAGGGGGTTACTCACCCCATCCACGTCCAATGTGCACACCCAGAGTGTGTTTCAACTGTACTTATACTTTATAGTCAATGCTGCAAATGAAGTGCCATTATGGCTTCCTTAATCTAGATCAGCACGTAGTATGTAATTTGTAATCATTGAGACATAATATAACTTGAGAAAGAGATCCCTTAGTCCCTCCTCAGTTTGAACTCCTATGAATGGCGCATATAGACACCAAATATAGTTTTTTCGCCATTTGCTTAAAACTAGCAGTTTTGGCACCGAGTGCTAAAGGGAGGAGATGAAGCACTGAGCAGTGACATGAACCGGTAAACTGCTTCTGCATGACTGCAGTGATGACATGAACAGAGGTGTGTTCTTTGATGGAAGTGCATGGTTATTTAAAGCAGTTCCCAATATCAGTGTGAGAGACCTTTTGAAAAATGAGCCTTCTTTGAGAGTGAGAGTATGATGACTGCTATGATGAAATCCAAATTGAACCCTAGTCCCTATCCCATAGGCACTGTAGATCTGAAAGTGTCAGATGCTTTGAGATTGTAAGTCATCTCAATGTAAAGCAGACCGTATTTGCAAGATAATTAAGTAATTGTGCGTGAGCAACAACAAATTGAACTGTGAACCTGTGTTGGTTGTTTTACCTTTCTCTTCTCCGCCCCTTAGTGAACTCAGCCATATGCTCAGTTGACTAATGTCTAGACTGTCAGACATGACACTTCTCCCCTATGTGCTATTCTGGGAATTTTACAAGCATCAGCTATTTAAAGCAAGGAAGCCACTCGTCCCTTTGTCTGTGTCTTAACTCAAGCAGTGGACCGGACAATGGGCGGCTGCTCTGTCGACATTGCAAAAGCCCTAGCCCACCTCTGTGGAACAGAGTGTGCTGCAGGCACGGTACCTTCTCAGAGTGAGGTCCTGACCCTGTGTGTGTGTGCGTGCATGCGTGTGTTTTTATGTGTGCGTGCGTGTTTGTGTGTGTGGGTGTGTGGGTGTGTGGGTGTGCGCGCGTTCATAGACTCAGACCGTCTCAAGTTTCTGCCATGGAGCAGGAATGAGTATTACACTTGAAGATGGTGGAGATTATGTAATACAAGAAAACAAAAGACTCCCCTGCCGCTAGTGTGTATGTGTGTCTCTGTGTGTGTTTGTGTGAGTACATGTCTTTGTGTGTCTGTGTTGATGTGTGTGTTCCACACACACCTGATTTCAGTTGACTTCTGCTCTCTTTGTTCAAAAACCTCTGTCTTCAAAGGCAAAACCAGAGTGCAGTGAGCGTCATGAGGGGAGCTGAAGCTAAACATCACTATCTGATGGCAAACGGCGCCAGCACCTTATTTTTGCTTCCTTTGGAATTTCCTCTCTCCCATTCTTCTTTAAGCCTTTTGTCATCAGATTCTATGTCAAATGTCAAATTAATCCCTCTCGCCCCTTTCCTAGTGTACAATACATGTCATTGAATGACCATCCCACCTTGTTATTTCCCCTACTCTGTTGTAGGACTCCACAGCCTTACAGCTAAGAGTTTGTAATCAAAGACATAACCCTCTTGGGATGATATGTGCCTGAAATGTGCCAATAGATCCTTGTGCCAATAGATCTCCTTGCCTACCCTCTAACCGAAGCTCCATTCTTACGTAACTGTGAAATAACCTTGTGCCGGCCAACAATTCCTCCTCCCCTACTGTCTCTGTTATTCTTCTTTTTCACTTCGGTATGGAGAAAGTGAGCCCTGGGAGAGCAATACAAGGGCCCTCTGCATCCTCTGTTAGAAATAACATGACTAGTTGGACTCACAAGCCTCCCGCATTGTTTGCTCCATCTGTTTGGAGAGAAGGTTTTCAGAAAGTTGATGTTTAACCGGGTTTATCTGGTCAAACTGCAGATTATGCTTCTTCCTCCTGAGTCCCTATGCAACGTGGACAAACACAGACAAGCGCCAATGGGATCAAGGGATCAAGGAAGCTGGTAGTCACGGACGTCAGCTAGGGAGAAAGTTACCCTTTCATAATATGCCGTGAGGTCATTGATGAGGTCAGTGCGTGTCACTGAGGTGTCAGTTTGTGGTAGCGGTAGAGGCTGCTTCTGACTTTGCCACATGTTTTCTCAGAATATCCCACTTAATCAGACCTGAGAGTCAACTTTAGAGTGTAACCACTCAAACAAACGTAGGCCTGTAAGAACAAGAACTGAACGTCACAAAGGATCTGCTATGCCCCACATGACAACTCTTGAATGCCAAGTCCTAATCCATGTACATTGTACTATATTGTTTTTTTTTGTTGTTTTAACTTTTTAATCTATTTATTCATCATGCTATTCAGAGGTCAAATAACCTCTGCCATGTGAATGAAATAAAAATTAACTTCAATAATCAGTCTCTGGCAAATACTGCCACTATACCCCTCCCCTGGACACTACTTTTGAACATGAGTATGTTGGTGTCATGGCTTAGTGGTAACCCGCCCTTGGCCATTACCATACACCAAAGGTCCCGGGTTCACCAGCCAGTCTGCCCTATCCTCCCTCTTCTTTGTTTCCCTCTCTACTTTCCCACAGATAACTGTTGTGGGGAAAAAAGTGAAATAAATGTAATAACAGCATTTGTCATCAATGCATGTCTATTTGACATAATGTATTTATTTACGCAGTGCGGACAGTGCACTAATTTGGGGTGGTTTGACTGTCCCACAGGTGAGATGGTGGACCCTCTGGACCAGGGTCTCACGGAGATCCCGGCTGTCAGGAAGGCCACCAAGGAGAGCCCCTGGCTGGGGCAAAAGGAGAGTGCTGTCCGCCAGCACCGCCAGGAGATGAAAACCAAGATGAAGATCAACAAGGTGGAGGAGACCAAAACCCCCCGTGTCAAGCAGGTGAATTGGTGGGCAACACTGGTCATTGATAGCTGCAAGTGTGTGTCTGCAGCACACACTCCCAGCACTGACACTCCCAGCGTCAACCAATCAATCAATCAATCAATCGTCAATCAATCTTTGTGACACCAACACTCCCAATTCCACTGAGCAGGAATGGGGCTGTGGTTACCCAAAAGGCATCTGAGGCATCAATCTCAAACTTGCACTTGAAATCACATATTGTACTTCCATACAACTTAGTTGGCATAATGAGTATGAATGGCTGCCTAGTATGCTTTAAATACTAGGATGTCATACTTTCACTTAAAAATGATTATCTGGGACTTCAAAGTACATACAGTATGCAAGTATTTAGTATGTAGTACTTGATTCCAATTACAGCAAAGTTTGGGAAGCAATTCAATAGCTTCAAGAGAGGAGGAAGCCAGTGAGAGAACAGATTTCAGAGAAGTGCTGCCCCCCTCTGGTACAGAGGGGGGCAGCCTGTTTTCACTGTTTTTGTAAATAGAGAATGTCGGTAGGGTTCACTAGGCACAGACACAAACAGCATTTTAAAGTGGAAAATAAAAACAAGCATTTCAATTAGACTTCTGTTTGATTGGACAACATTTGCCCCAGTTCAGAGACTACTAAGTGAGTGAGAAACATAAATGCTGTACTGCAATCAATGCACATCATGACAGTTAAATGCCCCTCTGAAACCCTAGTATTGTTTGATGGTAGTACACTGTTGCACTGGACATGCCCCATAGTTGAATGGCCCCCTTGAGATTTTCCGAGTAGATAATTATGTTGACATTTCATAGATGCCAAGTTTTAAAATAGAACCATTTGCCCTGCATATAAAATTGGCACCACATCAAAACCCATTAGGAGAGATTAGGAGAGCTTGGCTCTAACAAACTGTAATGGCTAATCTGTCTTATTTTAAATCAGGATGAGCTATTGATGAAACCATTACCAGCTACACCGATAATGGCAAATTAGCGTGCCTGGCTAGATGCAAGTAGCCCGAACACCCAACGTTTTTTTTTGTGTTTCACTTCAGATAAGCAAAGTTGACAGTCTGCCCCCAAGCTAAGATGTTAGGTAAGGTGAAGGGATGATGGATTAACCTTATGTGTAAGACAGTATGATGTATGCTCTGCTATAGAGAGAAAAAATGTAAAGCCATGTCGGGCACCCTGGCCAAGGATAACCTTGCAGCTATGCATTGTGGGCAGAATTGTACATTCATTAATTTAGCCATTAATTAAAGGCTGGTAACTCTATTCCACATGAGTTCCCGCTGGGACCATATATACTGAAAAATGTATGCACTCACACTTTGGATAAAAGCGTCAGCTAAATGGCATATATATCAGTGTCTTGGATGTTCATTTGTATAGCTTTAAACCATTTGAATTCATTACACACTGGTCATTTTTAAATCGATCTATGAATCGATCTATTTTTTTATGCAGATTCCCAGATGGACAAATCTTCTTTCATTATTTTGAGTTTAATGCTCTACTTTTGTTCATTTGGGGAGTGATTGTTACCCTAAAGACTAGAAAGGAATCAGGATTTTACCTACAATACGCTGTCCTATGTGAATGTACAGTACAGTAGCATGCACAGACGAATATCTCTGTGTAATTATGCCTATGTAAAATTGCATTTGTTGATGTTTGGGTCAAACCATACAGAATGTGAGTGACTGACATCTTTACAGTATCAAAAATAGGCTAGAAACATTGGCAAGTAATTGCCTTTTCATTCTTTGTCATCGTCAAATGGGTTGAAAACTGCTCTGACAACCCAGCGCTGCACTGACTGGAAAAAGGCGGGCCCTTGAATAGGTGAAACACTGAAATAGTCTTGCGCAGTAGTGACCTGGTGGAGAGATACAGTACAAAGACGGTTTTACCTTTTTTGCTGCATGGTTTGTTCTTTGCAAGAACATGTTTGTTGATGTTTGGGTCAAATCTAAAACATGCTAAGGTGGAACCTCTGCTCTAAAAGCATCTGAACACAAGTCCTGATAACACTGTTGTGTCTGTGCAGAGTCAGTGTCAGCAGGAGCTGGACCAGGTGCTGGAGCGGATATCCAAGATGCCCTTCAGAGACAACCGAGGCCCACTGGAGGATCTGTACGCCCTGCACATCCCCAACTGTGACAAGAGGGGGCAGTATAACCTCAAACAGGTCAGAGCTCAAAGTGACATTGTGTTGCATTGAATCACATTTAAATTCAGTTGTGCAGTAATTACATGTGTAATATTGATGTAGTTACTGGTGTCCTGTGTTTTATCAAACACATTTAGTAACACACACACACACACACACACACACACACACACACACACACACACACACACACACACTAACAAATACATATTTTTTCATTCAGTGTAAGATGTCTCTGCACGGTCAGAGGGGTGAGTGCTGGTGTGTCAACCCCCACACTGGTCGTCTTATTCCATCAGCCCCCACCGTGAGGGGTGACCCAAACTGCAGCCAGTACCTCGGAGGACCAGAAATGGAACCCCCCGCCTCACCCCAAATATAGTACGGCCCTGATTCACCCTCAATCGGCCCAAATCTTTAAAGAGTCAGAGGAAACGGTATTCTAAACACTTAAGTAAGCTACTTATGTATGTGCGTGTGTTTGTGTGTGTGTATAGTTTTATTTGGTGTTAAGACTGCCCATTCTCAGCAGTATCATAAGGTTTAACCACCACTTTGTGTTGGCTTGAAAGCCAAACCAACAGGATTAAACAGACAATAAACCTCAACAGATAGTTTTTGTTAGGGTTTGTTGGGTTTTTGTTATAGGTTTACTTCTGTGTTCAAACCAAAAACCTGATTTACAAGTATGAAAGGAGATTATGTTAAGCAAAAAAACAAAACAAAAAGGCAGAGTGCCATGCTTTCACTGTCTTGCATTTTAGGGGAGTAAATACATCGCGATGTTTGATGGTGTACTTTACCTATCCTACTGTTTTTATAATCATGTCATGCTGTATGCCTTCAGATGGTACTGTACTACATAGCCTTTGGAATACCCATATGTCTTAAATACACTGTAGGATAACCAGTTATAGATCATTTATTCTGGTTAGAAACACAAATAAACATTTAAGTTCATTGTTATTAAGAACAAGAATAGGACTTTAGAATGTCTTTTGAGAAAAGGTAAACATTGTTATAAGATGCAGTACATGATTAAATGGATGATTTCTTCATCTTAAGTTGCTTGTGTGTTCATTTGTGCATATTTTCTTTTTTCAGTCTGCCATAAATGTCTACTATGGTATTTGTGCATTTTGATCAGCCATCATATTGTATGTCCTGGTTCTCTATGCTTCTTACATCAACTCCAAAAGCAACAAAATGTAAAACAGATTGTATATTGTATGTTTGCATGTGATTTAAGGTTGGTTGAGGGTTGGTGAACAGTGGCCAGACATTGCTTTGTATGTAAGGAAATCATTTCTCATTTGTTTAAATGGATGCATATGGCAATGGGCAAATTTTGGGCCAGCAGGTGTATAGAGAACATGCATTATGGCATACTATACAGGTGAAACACATAACATATCTTTACATAATTGAATACATAACTTTATTTAAATAAATGCTTTGTCATTACATAAAAAACAAGGTTACAGAGTACATAAATTACACACTGAATAAATATTACACTGTGATATTCACATAGATTATTTCCTATGCTTTTCATTTGAACAAGTTTGAAATGTTTGAGATTTCCTAATTCTTTTGACTTTCATAAAAGCAGGTTGAGAAACCTTTCAAATTATACTATATGTAGTAGGCAGAGGCATAGGCTTCACAGCCCCTGTCAATATTGTCCTTACATAGCGAAAACAGGTGTGTCTAAGTTAATGGGGGCCAATGAGACAATGTTGTTTCACTGAAATCCTTATACAACTGCATCATATTCACAAAATGGGCCATGAGCGAAAAGCATTGAGCTAGAAGCTTTATCACAATCTCAGAGTTACAGTATGGTCAGTTCAACAATAGGCAACTTCCAATTCAGTTCCAATTTACCTTGTGCAATGACTGAATTGACATTCAGACTCCAACACTGCGCGATTTTATACCAGAGATCAGTTTTTTCTCACACTCGGAAAGTCTTGGTCTAGCATCCAAATCCACACCTGCTAAAACGGCGTTGAACTACAGTGGGATCCGTATGTAAATCAGAATTCAAAGTCGTGTGAGAGAAGGCACAGAGATTTACATAGGAACTCAAAGACCTGTCCTAATCCCTTTCCAGGGAGTGAAGCTGAGAGATCAGTGAGCAGCAGGGGAGGAGTCGTGTGTTATGGTCTGGTCACCTAGGAGAACCTCAGTTACGAGAAGTACAAGAAAAGCAACGCTCGTGATTTGCATACAATTTGAGTCTGAACTATGAAGGAAAAATTCAAAGCACCAGAACTTTCTTGGCTGGAGTTTAAAATAAAAAAGTGGATGGCAATCATTCTTCTGTTTTTGAGGTGATGCACCTATGGTTCTATTTTTCTCTGAGGGGCACTGAATAGACACAACAGGATGGTTTGTACTTCACTGAAGGCTAGGCATACTGTATGAGAAACCACAAAGAATATCAAAGGAGAAAGCTCAGCAGGCACACATACTGTATGCCCAAACACATGCACACACACACACACACACACACACACACACACACACACACACACACACACACACACTAGATTCAGTCCCCTCTGTGAAACTACAGACTCTCAAACACATATCTGAAGGATCACTTAGTTGGCATATGAGGGTTGCTACTGTAGCTATTTCTATGTTGCTGCCCTAAAAAAACAATAGGGGCAGTTAGGGCAGACTTCGTACAACCCTAAACACTCGGTACAATCTGTGGGACAATGTGGCAGTATGGCAGGACAGAAGAATTGCACTCAAAAAGATATATAAGGACAACGCCCAACATCATACAGTACATAACTTTAAGTCACTGAAGTTCTCTTGAGGCTAAGTGCTCTGAAGGGACTAACATTTGGACAAAGAGAACTGAGTCACGCTTAAATAAGACCCTTAATCATTTGCCCCCCTCCTCCCCAACCCCTTATCAAGAGTTCCTATCAACATCACAATAATAAGATAATTGAAAAGATGAGCATCGAACTGATCTTGAGCCACATGCCTCCTTACAACTCAGTTAAACGAATATAGCTTGAAGCCCGGACTCCAGATATAGAATGTGTCATCAATATATCATCACACATCCATATTTCTTAATCAGAGGACATTGTCATAGGAATTAAACAGAAGGGACGGGTCAACTCAATATATGTGGCTACATTGTCAGAAACCAGTGCAGTACACGGCACCATACGCATGTGTACCTTACGTTCTTGATTTGATATTTGTGAGCTTGATTGGCAGCAGAAGGTGCAAATGGGGCGGAGCCTGGCTCAGGTCAGGTGAGATGACGGTATTGCCTCTCTCTCATTCGTTGTTGTTGCTATTGCTCTCCAGGTCTTTGCACTGGATATCACCCCCACTGTAGTCGGTGCCAGGGAGCTGCACGCCAAAGCGGTCCACACACCAACAGATACCGCGTTTCCGGCCACGCGATGGTTTACACTGGGGGCAATACAATGGAATCAAATCAAATGATGATGTTGATTTAAATGGAACAGAATCAAAAATGTGTGTGTGTGTGTGTGTGGGGGGGGGGGGGGGGGGGGGGGGTGAGCGTGTGTGAGCGTTTGTGTACCTGCTTGCGCTTGAAGAAGCCTTTCTTGTCACAGTTGGGGAGGTAGAGAGAGAGGGCCATGACCCGAGAGGTGTCCTTCATCCTCTGGATGATCCCATCCAACTTTCTCCTACAAGGTCCCTACACATACACACACACACACACACACACACACACACACACACACACACACACAGACACAGACACATATGGATAGTTATTTAACAAGGATACTATTTAACAAGGATCAACAATTCCTGGGATCCATGACAATATCTTGGGATCCATGAGAATATAACATGAATAATGTGTGTGACTCACAAACTCTGGCTGCAGTTTGTCCAGGGTGAGGGGTGTGTAGTCCAGACCGCTGATTGAGCGGAGCTTGGCCTGCTGTCTCTTGCGGTCTTTAGCCTGTCTCATGGCCTGGGCCTTGCGGCTGCTGATATGGTCTCTCCCGTACAGGGGCACTTTGGTCTGGGGAAGCAGAGACTCTGGAAGCTCCGCTAGCATGGCCTCCTCAGGGGATTCACTGTCTGAGACAGACAAAGAGAGAGAGAGAGAGATGATGAGGATTATATTGACAAAGGTTGTGATGATGATGATGACGATGGTGTATGGCCTCCTCATCTGACAGAAATCATAATGCTCTCAAACAGAGCTAAAGATTGCGCTTCAGATTAGAGTCATATACCATTTGATTTAGACAATATAGAAATGTAAGACAGTAAACAGATTGGAGTGGAGAGATAGGCAAGGAAGTTACAAGGGTAGTTTCATTTCTCAAGACGTGTGTGAACTCAAGAGATGGGAGCCCAACAGCCAAACCAGTCTTCAGCAGAGGAGTTCACTCTGACTGAATATTTACCAGTCAGATTGAAGAGCCGAATGGCAGTCTGCCCCTAGGCTTGCAGCAGTTTGTTGATGCCTAGGAGGATAACTAGAGTTCAAAAGTTCTCACACATAAATGTAGAAGAAAACTTGGGAGGCCAACATAGAGAGATACTTTGATTTTGTATGAATTCATGCTTAAAAATATGTGCTTATCTATCTCTTCTCTCTCTCCCTCCCCCCTATCTCTCCAAATATCTTTCTTTTCCACAAAAGGCGGAGGCCCACTTTTTCTTGATGCATAGTCCCTAGCTTGTAACAGTGTAATGACAACCAGAATTTAGACAGTCTTGGAGCAAAGCCAAGAGAGGACGTTCATGTCTGACCATTCAAACCAAATTTGCGAGTGAAGCTATGCAAGGGGATTTTGGTGTGTTATTGTGTAGATAAGAGGTTCTGAGGCTTATATATCCCATAAAGATAAGAATCACTAGAGTGACCATGTTCAAGTAAGCATATAATGGCTCCTTTCTACCAAAACAGAGATTCAAACTAGAATTAGCAGAGCGGCATAAGGGATGTTTTGATAAAACAAGATGATTTCTCTGCATTGAAGTTCTTATTAAGCATATTCTATTCTGGCCAGGTTACTGAATAAGCCTCAGAGAATTGCATGCTCAAATATGATAAAAAATCATGTCACTAAGCCTACTAAAGCTAGCTTTTGCTAGATCAGTGCCTTCCAGCTATTTCTTATTCATATTATACTATAATATATATCCATATATTATAATAACAGCCCCTGCCCCACTGATCTTGGGTCTGTTTTGTGTTTTTCCCCATGATGGTTAAAGTTAGGATTTGGGGGGAGGTAAACCATTCCTAGATATGTGCAAGTGTCACACATAGTAATCATAGGCCCCTCCCCAACTTCCTCCTTCTCCTTCTGAGCACGGATGATACACTCTCTAAGCAGCAGGCTGCTAAAGCAGGGTCAGCAGGGATGAGCAAATCTCCCATGAGCCCCTCATGACGTCACCTCCACACGCGGACTGGGGCTTGTTCTCAGAAAAGAGAATTTCCCTCCTTTGGTTCACTGCTGCTGACACTGTTTTCTTCCCGAGGCACAGAGCATAGCCCAGCCTAGCGCATACAACTCCAATCTTCCTAATCCTGCACTCCTCTAATCTTGCCAGTGCTGACTGATCATCTCCCTCTCTCTCTCTCTCTCTCTCTCTCTCTCTCTTTCTCTCTCTCTTTCCAGCCTTTCTATTTTTTGAGGGATTCAGTGGGAGTGATGATGCACTTCCTTATCTGGAGGAATTTGATGCTCTCAAAATCCCACTTAGATTGAGTAACCAAAATACTCTTGATCTCTCTCTCTCTCTCCCTCTCTCTCTCTCTCTCTCTCTCTGTCGCTCCCTTTCTCTATCTTTTGTTTATGTCTATTGTGTTGGTGACAAAATTGTGACTTGTGTCACTTGTGTCACAGTTTGATGATGCTACAGGGCATTCCGAACAAATACATCTTTCTACTCATTGCACTACATAGTCCCCTGGGCAGATTTACCCTGTGCAGGGTGTAGGGAATCAGGATTATCCCTATGGATTGGAACACAGCCTTAGACTCCCTCCTTCCTCCCACTACCTCATCCTTCTCCCACTCACATCTCTATATTGCAACCTCAGTCCTGATATACACGCTCTTTCTCTCCTTTTCTCTCCCACTTCTCCTCTTTACACACACACACACACACACACACACACACACACACACACACACACACACACACACACACACACACACACACACACACAGCCCTGTCTTAGCTGGTATAGTCGGGTGTGAGTGTGAGCCCTGCAGGAAATGAGAAGAGCCGAAGTAAATCCACCAGCAGGCTGAGAGACAGACAAGGGATCAGTCGCACACAAACATTCTGCTGAATCACTGCACGGCTTAAACCAGCTCTACATGATGACGGAAGGAGGGAGGAAGGGAGGGTGGAAGGAAAGGACAGGCTGATGGGGGAAAAAGAGAGGTGAGAGGGATGACTAAGGGGACAAAGAAGGGAGAGAAAGAGAGAGGAAAGGGGAGGATTTAGGGGAGGAACAATGGAGAGATGGAGGGAGAGAAAACTTAAGGGAGGGAGATGAGAGAGGGGGAGGGAGAGAGGAGGGGAGGGAGGGCTTAGGGGAGAAGATGAAAGAGGGAGTGAGGACTAAGGAAAAGAAAAGAGGGAGAAGGGGGCAGGGAGGGAGGATTTATGAGAGCCAGAGAGGGAGGGCAATAAGGAGGACTTAGGAGAGGGAGGGAGGATGAGATGGAGGATTTAAGAGAGGCAGTGAGGTAGGGAGTGACTCACTACCTCAAGGAAGCAAGAGAGAAAGGGAGAAAGAGAGGACATACACAGAGAAGGATGGAGATAATTTAGGGGAAGCTTGGAGAGCGGGGGGGGGGGGGTAGGGGGAGAGGGTGAAATAATATAGGAAAGGACAAAAGGTGGGTTCGGGGGTGGGTTTGGGAGTATGAATCCCTCTCTGTGTTTAACTTTCAGGAAGCATAAAAACACCTCACAGAATTTTGTTAATGTTTTACCAGACAAAAGCCTGGCAAAGTGGTCATGGCAGTCCCTGAAATGCCATTAAAAGGAGCTCAGGAGCCTCTTGAAACAATACCTGTAATCTTCTGGCTGTTTCAAGACTTTTGTTGCCCTGGAGCACTGGGTGCAATGCACTCACACAACAAATACCTCGAACACCCCTGATTTTCTCTTCTCAGCTGACAACAGCTTTCAAACAAAGATGACAGGTTGATCAGCACTCTACAGCAATGTTGACAGAGATCGCACATGAGTTGAACGTTCTGATTACAGGTGTCGACTCGTCCTACAGTAGGTACTTACTTAACACAGATATCTTCCTGGAAGTATGTGGCTGCATTAGTTAGACCTACTGACTGTTGAGTATTGGCAACATACTGTAAGGACATTCGAATAATAGTGCTTTTATTAGTTAGTCTTATCTATCAAAAAAGTACTTCATTGTATGGGGTGGATTTGGAAGTAGACTAATCAATTTGATTCAACTGTGTAGTCGGAATAAGGATGCATTTATGTAGCCTATTCACATTTTCAGAAATAAGAAATAAATACGTATCTCTAGTTCTATTTTATTTAGCCATTTACCCCTTGCTGGATGCAGTGGTTTGTACATCTTCTCGTTCGTGCACACTCCTCTGCCGTGAAGGAGCGCGTGCAGTGGTTTCTCCTCCCCGTTCTTAGGCAGGCATCGGAGCCCGTGCGTGCACGTCCCGGTATAGACACCACACGACTGGCCCTCAGTGAGCGCGCACGTCAGGCAGCATCCGCAGCCCGGTTCTTTCACCAGCTGACAGCCTACCGGCACTGGTGGACACATTGAAAGCGCCTTTTGGTCGCAGGGTTCGCACGGCACGAATGAACACCAACAACCAGACTGACTTAGAAGAAACGTCGCCAGGAGTAAATAACTCAGCAACATGTTGTTTCAAATAGAAATTACAAATTAAAAACTCGCACTGTCATCAACTGCTGCTTTGATTTAATTGATGATCAGGGTTTTTGAGCAAATGCCAAAAGTACTTGAAGAGTCTGCATCCACAGGTGCTTGCCCTTGAGTCTCTGTATTCCTGCTCCAAATGCTTAGTTTCCACTGGTCGAGAAAGTCTTTGAGTTGCCTTTCTGGTAAAAAAGGGTCCAAGTAAATACGATTTACAGTCTCAATTCAAAATACCCAGAAACTATTCCTGGTGGGTATTTCAGTGTCTTTTGCAAGCTATTCAATTGTCGCCAAATGAAGGAGAAACCAATCTGTGCGCTTCTCTCCTTGTATAACTAATCTCGGTAGGCGACCCTCCCCGCGCGGATTCTCAACAGACTGTATAATCTGTTTGACTTTGAGCTTGCCTTTTTAAAAACTGCCAGAGGCGAAGCCGGTAACGATGGGTAGGCTATGTCAAACGACGTTTATGGGGGAGGCGCACTTGTCGACTCCGGTGCTGCTTATTCTACAGGGCGGGTCCTGGCACGTCCTCAGTATTCTGCTGGATACAAGGCGATGCTGAGGGCAAATAAATAAAAAGAACTCCGCGTTCGTGGGACAAATACTGACTTTAATATTGCATTTAATTTTTTGTTTGTTTTTGTGGAATTTCTCCCATCTCGAGGGAATACACACACACACACACACACACACACACACACACACACACACACACACACACACAGATACATTATATATATATATATATATATATATATATATATATATATATATATATACATACACACACACACATACATACATACATACATACATATACATATGCATATACATATACATACATACATACATACATACATATATATATATATGATATGTGGTAAAGTTACAACAGAACCACCACGTTTTATGGAATTATGGATGGTCCAGTAAAGCTGCTGTCTCTACATAAAAAAGTATGCAATCTATGCATGCTCAAAAACAACATCTGCAAATCTTTGAGGAGATAAAACTTGACAAACTAAAGTAAAATAAATATTTGGTCAATGATGTTATTCCCACCACACCAAATATTTAGTAGACAGACTCTCCAAAATTACAGAATATGTGGTCGGGTTAAACTGTCCTCAGTGTGAGCGATGACCAGATGTGGTCAGAAAAGATGTGGTGGTCAATTTGCCATATGCAATACAGCCGATGATGAAATTTTGTATTCATTGCAGCTCCATCAAATGTGGGTATTGGGAGATCCCTAAAAGGTGTTACTGTTATGTGTATGTGTGTGTGTGTGTGTGTGTGTGTGTGTGTGTGTGTGTGTGTGTGTGTGTGTGTGTGAGAGAGAGAGAGAGTGTATTTCACTCTTGCCTGATATACTCATCAGAAAAGAGTAGAAATGAATCACTATGAAATAGGCCAATGTAACAGAGTGTTTTTCAATGTCTTTTCAATAGCGATCTTTATTCCTTTCACCCACTAGCAATTTTGACCCCTGCTTATTGGCACGTGGCGATCTCTGTGTAGCTTAAGTATACATTATGCTCTACATTCTGTTTCCTAAGAGGGTCTCTTTCTTTATCTCTCCATACAACAGCACTGTAGACATTCCCTGTCACAACACTAAACCCTAGTTCGTCAGTGCCCTCGACCTTTGCACCCACACGTCACACTATGACATGCCTGCTTACAAGGTCAACGTCACCTGCCATGTCTGTGTTCCCCCTTTCTCTTCCCTGCTCCGTCGTTCAGTCTGGGAGAGAAGAAAGAAGGGCATTCAACCTCTTTTAACGTGCAAAACATCTGTGTCCAGCCAAAGGGCATTTTCCATGGGTGCATTAGTTCAGATTGCAAAAATAGAAGTGATTTAATGAATGTGCTCAAACAAAAAGGTGCATAGTGATACAAAAGTATATATAAATACAGACACGCTTCAGTCAATGAGAGAGGACTGATGATGGTCACATGACTGAAACACGTCTGTATTTATACTGCATATGTGTTTGTATCACTATGCATCGTTTTGTTTGAGCACATGAATACATTCTTTCTAGAGCCTGAGTGGTGTGTGATTTATCCTTTCCTGAGCATCCAGCCAAAGGATGTTTTGTGAAATGAGAATCTGGTTTATTTATTAATTATTTAATTATTTATTTAACCACTGAGCCCCATTGATATAACCAGAATGTCACCACATTGTAAATTAAGCATTTGGACTTTGGCAAGGCACTTGGTTAGAAGGTGGTAGGGTAGAAATCACTGATTGCTGTGCAGTTCTGCCCTATTATCCACACTTTGAGAAGACCTTTGGATGGAGAACGGTATTATTCTCAATCGTTCTAACACCGGCCATACACACAACATTAGATGGAAAAAGCTTATGTCTCTATGTGTCCCACTTTTGATTATTTGTAACTTATAATGGCTTAATGAAGTTTCTAAGCGTACATAAATTATTCATAAGCAATTCATACCATATTGGGTGTCATAACAGGTCCGTACATCTGGTGCTTTGCCAAATGTGGCATAACCCCTTTGCCACAAGGTGCATTGGAACGTAGCCATTGTATGGAAATGTATTGGAACATAGCCATTGACTGAGGGGGGTATAAAGGTTCTATTCTGACAGCTAAGTGAAGTCATGATGTTTTTGACACTTTCCACCCTGCAGCACTGGCCATTGTCCAATTCTGATGTATGATGTGTGTGTGTGTGTGTGTACCTGTGTGTGTGTATGTGTGTGTGTGTGTGTGTGTGTGTGTGTGTGTGTGTGTGTGTGTGTGCACACGTGTGTGTTAGAGGATTTGTGAACAAACTGCCCCCACCGCTGCCTGGTTCTCTGGGCCTCTCTTAGCCCCAGGCAGAGTGTGAGATGCAGAGGTCTAATCAACATTTACACTCTTCTCCACCCTCCTCCACCATTCACACAGCTGAAACCTCCCTCTCTCCCTCTCTTGGCTCCTTCTGCCTTACACTTTCTCTCCTTCTTCTATCTATCGATCTTTCTGTCTGTCTGTCTGTCTGTCTGTCTGTCTGTCTTTCTTATTTCTGCCTTTCTTTTTTTGTTTCTTTGTTTATTTATTTATTTATTTTCTCTCCCTCCCTCCCTGTCTCTCCCTCCCCTTTCCTTCTCCTCTGCCTGTGGCCTCCTCTCACTCTTCCCAGCTTTTTCTCCACTGCATTAGCACTTGCATGTTTGCGTAGAGTCCTTCTGCCCTGTGATGCGTAATGTTACATATTGTATCACTTCAGTGGTTAGTGCTACAGTAGTTAGTGTGCTGCACTCTGTTGGTCATTACCTTGATACTGTTTAAAGCCCATATGGTTTGCTGTATGACTACCCATTGGGAATAATATGACTGTCTCGTCCTGTCTGACACACCCTTACTGTAAATGACAAAGCTAGACTAACCACCAAAAAAGTGATGATGCAGTGGTAGAACCAGGGGCTTTTTTTTTTTTTTTTTTTTCAGACAGTTGGATCCTTGAGGGTTCCAACTTTAATAGTGCAGGCAACTTAATAATGTTGCCTGCACTATTAGATAATGATTTATGATTCATTTGATTTTATGATTCATGCCACTGACCGGAGTCAGGTTGGTGTCACACTGTGATTATGTCATAACAATATATTTAATCTCTTTGATAGATTCAAGCTATGCCTTGTATATGTGGACCAGATCTGGGTCGAATAAATGTTGCTGAGTGGCAGGAACTATGTGCAATCAGTTTTACATAATGTTATTGTGTATGGTTAAAAAAATATTAAAGTATGTGTAACCCATTTATATGCAGACATCCATACAAAGCATTACCAAACCATTTCTTGTATTTATTCAGAATGAGGGCAATTCTCTGCCTGGAAACAATTTTAGAGTGAACAGAGATTTTCTCTGACTCACAAACTCATTAGGATGACGGTGCACTTTTTTCCCCCTGACACAGTTTTTGCCAAACCCCCTGATCATTGGAAGACACTACTAAATCAGCCTTTGGGTAGCTATGGTCCAGTAACTCTAAACCTTAAAATCAGCAGGGGGAACGCCATCTGCACACTAACCCAAGGAGAGCCAAAGGTTGGAGAGCAGAGCGGGGAACCTGAAACGAGATCTGAACAGAGGTACTCAGCAGGTCCCATGCCTGGTCATGGAACAGATTAAGGTGCCCCAGTGAGATGGCTGACTCACGAGAACTATGCCAGCATGTCTGTGTGGTGCTGGTGGCACCAAACCATGAGACGAGATTGGAAACCAGCAGAGCCCCATGACTAAGGCCACATATTCAGTTAAATGTACTTAATACATCACACATTCACACAACTTGACAAAGACAGGCCACAAATGTAGGGAAAGGTGATCAAATAGGGAGATGAAGGTAAGATAACTGAAGGAACATTTGATGAAATTAAGAGTAAAGTTAAGAAACAATAGGAATTAATGTATTGATAAATTATCACAATTTTCTTTCAATGTGGAAATAGACATGGCCTAATTAGTGATATAGAACCCAAGTGCCTGCCACAATACAGTGTTGCCTCGCTGAGCTAACGCCTGGGCATTTGTCTTGGAGAGATAAAAGACAAGTCTTCAGGTTCTATGCAAGGTTACTCATACTGTAACATGAGCCTGGTTCAACGATCTACCTCTGTCACATGAAAATGACAAGTGAAGTTCCTCCAGAGCATTGACTGTTTTTCTTGGGCCTTAATGCTTCAGTGTGCTGAAAATTGGACATTAGCCATTTCAACTCACTGACTCATGATTCCCTGAATATCTAACAAAGGAATAAAGTCAACATAAAATTGGAACTGTATTTACCAAAACTTCAGGTGGAAATGATTTGGAATTCAATACATTAGTTAGCACAGTCGTTTCCATAATCTTTCAATTGAAAATCTGCTTTCTCAGAATTTGTGGTTTTGCAGAGTTTGAGTATTCCAAGCATGGATATTTCCCAAGAAATTATGGACAATACTGGAAAGCAGTGGTCCTTGAGGGAGCCGATAATTCACTGGTTCGCTGATTCATCCCTCATTCTACAGAACCATTTGAACTTGTGGTCAAGCTGTCCTCAACTCCCCTGTTTTCTCATTGGCGTCAGAGCATGATGCGATGACTGATGACTGAGTGTGTGAAGGGTTTTCCCAGAATGAATATCTCTTTGTGGTTTTGGGTTTTATCTGGAGAAGGCCAAACAAACATTGGCTTCCTTCTATGTACTATCAGTTCTGGTCTGATTGAGCCTTTTACAGGACAAACACTATTTCAGACACATTGCCATTATTTTTTATGAGGAAGTGACATGACCCCACACTTTGAGCAAACATTTTTGATACCAACAATCCAATGTCCCACACTGCGTTCCTCTCCTAATTTCTGCCTCCCAGAAAGCCATGGAAACTTTCTGCAGATAAAAATCCTTAAGGTAGTGCATGAGTGACTTGGTTGAACATGGGTGACTTGGTTTAAATGGCCATGAAATACCTCTGGAGCCAGATATGCCCTTATTCCTGCAGACTCAACCTGCAGATACTCTGGGTGGCCACCTGTGTGTGTGTGTGTGTGTGTGTGTGTGTGTGGGGGGGGGGGGGGGGGGGGTGTATGTGTTGAATTATGCTGAGTTGTCATCTTCTCATGCCATGTATCCCGCCCTTCCCGCCGTATTCTCTCCTAACTTTTTTTTCTCGTTTCTCTCTCCGTGGTTTCAACTAGGTATTGCCAGGGGCTGTGCATTTTACCAAGAATGTACTTGCATCTTTGAAAGCCGAAAATGATATGAAATGTATGTCAGGATAAGTTTGACCTTTTCATCATAAAACCACATATTACTTAGTTGTTTACTGAAACAGATTGACTCACATATTATTCAACATTTGTTGAATGGGCAATCTCATATACTTGATCGTACCCTTTCATCAAAATGATAAATATGTCAGAAGTGAAATCTCATAAAGCAACACCTCTAATTTAGTCTGCGTCGTTTGGATTATATTGATGGTAAATCACGTTGTAGCAGTACATTTGGACTGTGTCATTAGAAAGAATGTGCCTGTAACCTAAATACATGATTAGGGGTTTGATGTGTACAGAAGCAACATGTCCTGATATAATCTATTGAACTATGTAGTAGAGATCTTCACAGATCCACCTGTACCTGAATATTCAAGACCTGACCTGCTGGTCCTGAGCTGGTCCGAAATTTAAATTCGTCACTCGGATCGGGGTCGGGTCTGGAATGGTTATCGAATAGGCCAATGCATAATTAGCATTAGCATGGCATTTATTTGCCATTTAGAACCGTCGTTCGACCCCTCACTAATGGATTGCACTCTTGCACATTCCTGATTTGCTGAAACATATTCAATCACGCCTGGTACAGGCTGGGAGGTGTTTGCTGCACGCATGTGCTGAATGCTTATAAGAGTTCTTCATCAGAAACTAGCAGCTTAGCAAAACAATTCCACAGGCCGGTACTCCCTGAGTGGTGTCTACTATCAAGTGAGAAAACCTTTTTTCTATCTACCTCACAAAGATATACCAATCTGCAGCACAGGCACAGTAGTCCACCTGGCTAGATAGGCAAGGGTGACCTTCAAATCTCCGGAGGAGAGGACCATTGTCGACCATCATGGAGCTCGGACACCTCACCAACCACATCACCAACACTCTCAAGTGCAAGGCCGAGGCCTGCAGTAGAGTGATGGGCCTAGCTGTGGTGGGAAGCTGAGTGCTTTGGTTTGAAAAGACCAAGCTCTCTAAGAAGGATAAAGTCTCCGTGGGCTTGTTTGGGAAGTCTCTGGGTGAACTTCACTCAAGAGTCGAGAAGAGGAAGAAGGGCACTGAGGTGTACACTACAGTGGTCCTCCTCAAGACGCAACGAAGGCGGCAAAGCCTAGCTTGACCCAGGTCGTGTCCATGAGGCCTCTCCAGCCACATTTCAAGGATCTCCAGTCAGCAGCCCCCCCGCCACAAACAGAAGTGAGGGACACGGGACACGGGACACGGGACAGTCCAGCAGCAATGGCAGGACACCCCCCAACCAGCCAAGCCCTCATCAGCTCCTACTTTTGGGGCACGTAAGAAGCACCATCACCCTGGCCCATGCTCCCCCAACTGAGTCCACATGCCGCTCAGAAAGATCGGTCCAACATACAGACATGGTCCAACATACAGACATGTTCCAGCCCCCATAAGCCTCATGGGGCGGGCAAGCACTAAAGTGCAAGGCCCTACCACACGGGCCAGTGGTCAAAAGAGTTTCTGTAAAAGGAAAACTCAACCTGACCACAGGGCCCTCTGCCTTAGCGGTACACCTACTCCGACACAGGAGCACGTCGTTTGTGGGGTCATGCCCCATCCTGGATCTACAGCACCTACCGGACACATTACTTGCTGTTGGAATATATCCGAACCAACAAATGGTTCACCAAAGTGGACCTCAACGATGCGTCTTTCCACATCAGGATTTATTCAGCACACAGGCATTTTCTACAGTTTGCCTCTGAATTCTTAGCCCTGTCTTTCTGTCTGTCCTTGGCACCAAGGACATTCACGAAGTGTGTAGAAGCCACCCGAGCCCCACTTCCTGCGAGAGGCATACGGGTCCACATGTATATTGATGATATGCACAGACACCAGGGCGCAGGCTGCAGTGCACACAGTGATGCTGATGGGGCATCTGTCCAGCCTAGGATAAACTATGCCAAAAGCTCTCTCACGCCAACATTGTCATTGGACATAGATCTATCTCTGAACTCGGTGGCAGGGAGACCTGCCCTCACCACAGGGAGAGAGTGGACCACGGTCCATTGCCTCCTGGTGTTTTGCCCAGGCATGCTGGTGTTGCACCACTTGTGTCTTCGGCTTCTCTGGCTCATGGCGTCCTTGATCGTGATGTTCTCACTCGGCATCCTATATATACCATAACCTCTAGTTTTCCTGGTAGTTACTACTCATGTTGATCAGACAAGCATAATTTATTGTCGGGACCCGTGAAGACCCATCCGTTGCTTACATGAGCGGCGCATTTATATATTAGGCTAGTAATAGCTACACATTTTTAGCAGTCAAGCATAATTAATTCTCACAATTTTTTTGTTGGTGCATGGTCACAGGATCGGGTCTGGACCAGGTATGTGCATGAGTCTAATTGTCCACTGATCTGTTTGGAACAGGTCTGGTTGCCCCCAGGTCCATTTTGGATTGGATCTTGGGTTTTAGAAATTAATTGATGCGTATTGGGTTTGTGCACAAAACTCTGAATAGATCTGAATGGAACTTTTTGGACACGTGAAAACCTCTACTATGGAGGGCCAGTACTACGTTCACTGTTTCAATGACACTCATGCCATTAATTTGTGCCTGCAAAGACCATAGCTTTTTGAGAGACCTGCTCTCCCTCTTTGTTTCTCTCTCTGTCTTTCTAACACACACACACACACATACACACACACAGGCCTACACATTCACACATTCTCACACACACACACACACACACACACACACACACAGGCCTACACATTCACATACAGTACAGCACATTCACATACAGTGCATGCACGTACACACGTACACACACACACACACGTACACGTACACACACACACACACACACACACACACACACACACACACACACAATGTGCTCACATCATTGCAGTGACCTCTACTGGTGACATTGATTGACATTGTGCTTTGAAGTTTTGAAGTTATGCCAAGTTGATGATTAGGACAGGGACTAAGGACTGAGCACTTCAAAGTGGCTGTTTTGAAGCTCAATAGAAGTCTTACAGTACCTCTACAGCTCTCTAAACTGAAGATTCTTCAAGTTCCAAACTGTATAAACAATGTTCAAGAGCTCATACTTGGCCAGCAACCTTGAGTGTTTTATTTCTTGGTGGTGAGAAAGTGCTGGCTGAAAAAAACAAACAAACAAAGATGATAAATGTGAAGGATACGAGAAGAAATTTCCACTGATACTGCAGATCTTTATCAGACATGCTGACCTCAGTGATTATTCTAGTTTGGAGGCCAGGAGGTAGATTTTATAGATAGATCCAGCATGGAAATTCTGCATTGTGCCCCCCCCCCCTCCTCCTCCTCCTCTATCTCTCTCTCTCACTCTCTCTCTCTCTCTCTCTCTCTCTCACACACACACACACACACACACACACACACACACACACACAAAGATTAGCTTTATTCTGTATGCTTACACAACAATACAACTCGTTAGATACTGTTACAGGGGAATGGATCAGAGAAGATGTCATAAAGATGTCTACAAACATGATGCTGAAGACAGGAATATGAAACAAACACTGGAGGCCCTCTGCAACTAGTATTCAGTCACCAAGTGTTGTGTTGTGTGCATAGGACACCATAACAAAGCACACCTTTGAATTTGAGAGAAGCTGTCACCCTGTGTTTTCACTAGTGATCTGAGTGCTGCTGAGACAGAGAGGGGGGTCTGTCTGTCTGTATTTCAGAAAGCAGAAGCGAGGAGAAAAGTAGAACTCACAGGGAGATGGAGAGTGATGGGGCCAGGCAGAATGGGGCTTAAGTGGGTGAATATGGAGAGCTGATAACAGTTTCTGGGACCCCCTCCATGAATGACTGTTTGTTTAGAGAATAAAAAAGTGGTAGCCTAGCAACAACCCAAGCACTCTATAAACACACCTCGGATCCTAAAGTGTAGTAGGCCTAGCCTTCTTACTCTATAAAGTGAGGAATTTTATGTTCAAGTTTAGTATGCTAACCTACTGTAGTTATGGTGGTATGTTCAAAAGTGTGAACGATATGATAGCACAAGGATTCCTTACATTTGGGCCTGCCAAAATATCAAAAACTTTAATTGAGTTAATTGCATGACAGTCATACAGTAAATGATAAAGTGGCTAAGGGTATCCCATTTTTCAGACTTCTTGTCCAGTCATCACCAAATCCAGGGATACTTGATACTTAGCTGTCAACCGACCGCCCTGGACTTTGATGACAGCTTATTGCGCACCTGGTGCAGATCAGAGATGAGTTCCCCACTTTGGCAGTTTGCTTAATAAGATGTATGTTAATCATCCAGGGCAACTATACACTACCCTAGTCCCATCTATGTGCTGTAGCCTTCTCTTATATAGTCATGCGATAGTCTAGCAAATGGAGAACAGCCACCTTAGAACGAACATTGTTGAAAGTCCAGGGACTTCACATCATAAACCTCATCACTTTTGGAGACAGTCGGCAGAAGTTACGATTGCTACCACGTGAGTAGAAATGTTGGCTAATGAGCGGTAAATATGTTGTGGTTTTGGCTAAAGATAAACCAAGTTTGCAACTGCCAGCGAAATAATAAGCATTATTGACTTGTATTAATGAGCTACAGTTGCAGCTCTTGTTAGCGATTGTAACTCTGCCCTCAGACTCCAAAGATGACAAGCGATGACTAACGTTTTGTTTGCTTTCAGCAAGCTAAGTAGCAGTAGTTTGCTAGCCAACTTTAACGTGTTATCATCGTCAGTAGTCAAAAGTTCGGTCAGCAGGGATCTAACAAGATTTGATCTGTATATAGAGTAGGTTCTTTGATTTTACCCTTTTGGAAGAGCCGCCCCCACATTGCGCTCAACCAATCAAGGAGCAAATACTTTTATCCTAGAGTAGTTCCAATATCGCGCCCATATCTTTAGCCATGACCTATCAAAAAAGAGAATTCTTACTTCTCTCTAAGGCCTTCCTAAAAGAATCCCTGAAAGTAAACCCACTCTTTGTGGTCCTTATTCTTGACAACACATCTCAGATCTTTAATGCCTACTGTACACTTACAGTTCCTCCATCAGTGACAGCAAGCAGGCCAGTTCCCTCACTAAGCTGTCACAAACACGTTCTTAAGGTTCCCTCCAGTCTTGATGTAATGCCACGTCAGAAGTGCTGTCTGTTTTCTAAACATATTGGATGGATACATCACCTGTCCACACTTCTGCGCACAGTACCATCCCGGTATGACCTTACATTTGGCAGCAAGAAGCCAATCTGTCATGATGCACATTAAATGTTTCCTCACTTGACGCATTATATTGTTTGGCAGAGTACAGCAGGGAGTGTTTGTGTGTGTGTGTGTGTGTGTGTGTGTGTGTGTGTGTGTGTGTGTGCGTGTGTGTGTGTGTGTGCGTGTGTGTGTGTGAATGTGTGTGCGGTTTTTTTTATGCTGTGTATGCACAGTACGGTACTATAGTTTTGACAGGATGCATTTTGCAACGCTTTCACTAAATAGACTGGCAAAGTTATAGTATCTAATTATACTTCTATCCAGTTGTTTATAAATGCTGATGTACTGCTACAATGTATCATGAAGGCTTCATGAACAGCTTCTCTTACAAGTCTAACTGGACATTCCTTTTTTGAGTGGTAAACCTGGTATCAAAATTACCTCATACTAATCATGAAGATTTTGTGCTCTGCTGTCATTTCAACTCCTGTTACTGTATGTTGCTGTTGAGATAACACATTTCATGTTTCCATGGCAATATCCAGCCTAGCTTTGGCAAGATGGCAACCATAAGAGAGTACCACTTAGATGGTTAAGATTGAATTGTGCCCCACAAATTGGGTTTTTCTCATGTTGAATATGCCAGCCATTTCTTGTACAGTACAGTGAGATAATGGAAGATGAGGGGAGGTTGCTCAATAAAAGGGTTAGGGTTAGTATGAATAACTAGTTGTCTTTATGTATCCTAGGTATTTCCCACAAAGTCATTTTTTCATAGAAGTCTACTTTTAAATGTTTCACATGAACCCATGACCCTTAATAAATGTCAGTACACATTACCTGTGATTTTCACTTCAATAGCCCTCTCCAGCAGCTCTTTTCCTCTGGCAGGGATTTGCATAGTGTGAACTGTGCCAGTCTCCACCAGTCTAGACTGAAGGTTAGTACCAGGTCATCGCCTTCGTAACACAACTCCTGATGCCTGATCAGTGGCCACTTCAAAGCAGGGGTAACTGTATTACCACACAGATGCACGCTCGCACGCACGCAACTCCCTTCTGAAACTACACTCATTGAGGGGGGGACTTTTAATTCTATGTAACAGTCTAACAGTGTAAAAGGACAGTGGTCTTGACTATTTTGCCTATACAGTAAGTGGATGCTTGCTAGAGTGCAGTGATTTTTTTTCTGAAATGCAATGTCAGCAGATGGGTGTGTGGGAAGCTGTCATATCTAATATACCTAACACTGTATAATGGACAGTATTTATACACACACACACACTGTAGGAAGTGGAAGCTCACTCACCATAGTAACTGCAAATCAACCAGCTGAGATATGATTATTTTCATTTTTATAGTTAGAAAAATATATAATGTAGGCCTATTGCAAGGCACAATATATAACACATAACACCACGCAAACATAGTCACACACACACACACACACACACACACACACACACACACACACACACACACACACACACACAATAGACTAGAAATGGTTTTGGTTTCAAGGAGGATTTTTCCAAAGCCCCTGAAACCTCACAAGTCGGGGGGGCTCAATAACTCACATAACTGTACATAAACATCGGGCCTTTGTGGATTCATGTAAATAACCATTATACCTTGAAGATTCACTGTGAACCAAAAGAACAGGACATCCTGTACAGTGCTGTGCAGGGCACTCAGTGTCAGTATGATGGATGAGCTCAACTTTATTATTGTGATGGAGAGGAGAGATGTTCCACGCTCGAGGAATGACAGACACTAACCAGTGGCCTGCTTGAGTGACAGAGGACCAGTATTTAGATGAGAGGAGCTATGGTATGTACTGTGTGTGTGTGTGTGTGTGTGTGTGTGTGTCTGTGTGCGCGCACTATGGTATGTACTGTGTGTGTGTGTGTGTGTGTGTACATGCGCACAAAACGTGTAGACTGTCATCAAACTCTCAACATCTGTCAACGGCCCCCTACTGAAGACAAAATATACCCACACATTTCGCGAGGGACCTATTTTTTCCCTATCGTGGGATTTTCTGAACTGTCTATCTCCCTCCACCTCACACGTCGCACACAGAGTACTGATCTCTGCAAAAGGAATTCATCTGTTCTCTCCCTGATGTTGGCAAGCTTGTCTTTCTTTTTTTCTAATGGCATCCTTCATAAACCCTCTGGCCAAAACATCTGGCCTTCCACAGCAACAAACAATTCCCAGACATCCTTTAAACTCGCCACTCCCTCTTTAAAGCTATGCTCCACTACATTTCCATCTTATAGTTGTTTTGCATTAGGATTTGATGAGGTCAATCACCAAGTAGTTTTTAGGTGCATATTGCTTCTTTAGTTATTTAGATACAGCCTTTAGTCAGCTCGTTTTGACAACTGAAGCCTATTAATTCCGTAACAATATCTAAAACAAATCAAGGATATATTATAAGAATGTTGCTTCTGAATAATTTGTCTGTCTTATCTCTTCGATTAATAATTTATCAACCCACTTTTGAACATGAAGTTATTCAAATCGGTTCCAATCCAACAAGCAGTTTCATGCGCATTTGTCAGGAAATGCGTTGAATGTGTTTATTATGATAACAAAAACGGACACATTGGTTAGCAAAGTTGAATTTTGAGTGTTGTTATTGACTTTTTCAATTATGGTGATTCTGACAGTAATTGAGAAGATCGAAATATACGACCTTGGCACGTAAAAACTGTCTTAGTCTCTCATAACGCTTTTTCATCCTCATTAGCCTGTAACTGTACAGCTCTGTGTCACTACCTAGGCGTATTAATCCTGACGCTTAAATATTGTTTAACAGTGTCCTTTAAGTAGATGTATTATCGTTATCTCCTGCTTTGCTAGGAGATGGTGTTACAGGACCATCCTCAAACTAAGACTAGCAACCCAAATGTTGCAGGTTCAAGTCGACTTTGGGGCAGTTTCAACCAAAATGCTTATTCAGATTGCTAATGCAAATGTCTGCTAATTTAACATAATACTAATGTATGCTAATGTCCCCCCTTGACACCTTACCTTTAACCACTCTAACTGGTTGTACAGATATCACCACTTTATCCTTTATAACTAACATTAAACAATGGCTTTTGTTAGCTAGCGAACCATGAGACATTATGCTAGCTCACATAATTTAGGCACCAATTCAAGCAACCCTAGGTGTGATTTCAAGTACAGTATAATCATAGACAGTCAACATGCTCTGATTGGTCGATGACAGACAATGACAGGAAATATAGTGTATGCAGTCTTGTGTTAAAATATAATAACAACATGCTGATTTATAGATGAGAACTGATTGAGAGTTGTTGAATTGGACAAAACTCTGGTAAACAGGACACCCCTGGGCATCCTCTGATTAGGGGTTTGTTGAGAACATCAGTGTTGATGTCTTTGGCTCAGGGATATTGCTTTGCAACATGAGAAAACTGGTTCCAAAGAGATTCTCTGAAATGAGGTCAAAGGATGGCTCTGCAGTTCCCCAACGGCAGCCTAGGAATGATTTTGTTTCTTCTTTTTTTCGCTCACATACAATCGGTGACATTAAATCAAATGCAAGTGTAGACATTGTGCATGGGAGGACAAGAAAACCCAAGGGGCGTCTAAGATAATTTAAAGATGTTTAATGAGGATTGGATTTTTTTTCATTATAACGTGGAATATACTGTTCAGTTACAAACAAAGTGGTTAGCATATAAATGGCTAAAACTCCTGTATGTAGAACCTCTCTATCTCTCCACAGTCCACACACAGAAACTCACCCACAAACACACACGGACACACACACACACACACACCCAGGCCCTGCTCTCTCTCTCTCTCTCTAAGCCATCCCCCTGCGAAACACAGCAGCAGTTCCACACTATTAGGGCTGTGGGCCAGGTTCCCAGGCCAGAGCGCAGGTCTTGCGTAATTCCAGTTGTCCATCTGGCCGGAGGTTTTGGGAGGTATTCCACAGTCTGCATCTCCACACCCCCCCTTACTCCTGTTCGCCCAACCTCTCCCCCTACTAAAATCCCTCATCCATCCCCATGCTGTCACTGACCTTCCTTTTCTCTGTTCTTTCTTTCCTGGAGGGAAGGGTCACATACAGCGTACTGCCAACATGTAACAACATCAGAATAAGCCTGACCCTAGTCTATATCTTCATCTGTGTGGGGTGGGGGCTCGACTACGCCATGGACAAGATGAGATCACTTTCGATGTGGGAGTTTGTTATAAGCTGTATGAGCCCAAAGAGTGTTACAATAGGGGTGGAACGTTTGTATGGGCAATAGAAGGTAATCAGGGATGAAGTGGTAAAAAGTAACGGCTGGATGCCAATGAATATAGAGGTTTTATGTGAATATATACATTAATTCTAAAATGTAGCGGTTGAGTGAACCAGGTTTTATAATGAGTAATGTTTCCTGAGACCTGAAGAATTGCGTGATCTTCCAGAGGTAATGCTTAGGCTTTTGCTCAGAGGTCTAATACAGTTTTATTAGGAGATCTCGATTCAAACCCTGTTGGTCACGCTAACAATGCTAAATCCTCTAAGGTAATGTTGCACAGTATTGCACAGGATGTGCGAATGTATAGAGAAGAACTTATTTGTTCCAAATACGATGACTTATGAGCATATTTCTGTTAAATTCAAAACATACTCTGCAGCTGGTAATAACTCATAACTTTCTGGAGAGCCGAGGTGGAGTGAGTATCTGAAGCATTTTCGTCATGTCGATAAGACTTTCATTCTCAGCCACAATATCAATTAGCACGCTGTCAACCTTTATGATTAATGGTATTATGACAGTTGTAACAAGGCATATGTCACAAGTTAATAAGCCCCACAAGAGAAGACGAGACACACCAGATCTAGTGAAGAGATCCGTTCACACCATAAACGCACAGACAATTCAACGGTAGGAGGATTTCAAGATGCCTTATGTAAACAATAGATAAATGTGACAAGCACTCTGTCTGACTGCTGCTGAAATCTTTTTGCCTTACCCTTCTTTAAAAGTCCATGGAGAGAGAGAGAGAGAGAGGGAGTTCTCCATCCGCTGACTTCATTCTGGAAGACTCATGGATCTGGAGGTAGGAGAGGAAAAAAAGGCAAAAATGAGAGCAAACAATGTCTGACTTATAACATCCCTGGAGATGTAGTATGCTGTCAGAACAAATGTTTTAGATTTAGCTCCATGGTTTATTGTAGGTGGAATTCCATTCGGTACAGATGTTTCCATTGTATGATGTATTTGCAAGACACTGTTAAAGGGGGAAGCTGTGATTCAATCACCAACAAAGTTGTCACCCTGCCACTTGTTTTGGTAAACAGCTGAGGGATAGGGCTGGAGAAATGTAACCATACTCAAATTCATAGAATGAGCTACAGGATGCAAGGATTGATCAAAATGAGGAGGGCAATTGCAGTGTCACGTAACATACCTGCTCTTCAGACAGCTTCAGAAGCCTTCCCCAAAAACTGTAAATTGGTTTATGATGGACGGTCAGTCCTTGTATCCATAGCTCCGCCTATGTGTTAGAGAGTGGTTACATTTCTCCAGCCCCGTCCCTCAGCTGTTTACCAAATAAAGTGGTGAGGAAAAGGCTTTGTTATTGTTTGAATGCCAGATTGTCCCTTAAACCATGTCAGGAGTAGACGAAAATCTCTGGATTTACGGTGCTGCACCTGTGTTACATGCCAGAACCACTGTAGTTGAACAGATTCTAGCAAACTTCACCAATGTCTTGGTATGAGACAGATAGGCTTATGGATGCATATTGGTAGCATTCAGAGACAATAACATTATGGGAAGATGAGGTAAGGGGTGAGCATGGTGGGAAGGTTATTAAACAATATGCTACCTGCTACCAGGCTCCTCCCAGAACTGGCCAGGAAAAACATACAGGGGTGTCCATGGTTACAAAACATGCAATGGAGTAAGTATGTCTTTAAGCAGTGGAGATATTCCTCAAGCATTAAATACAGCACATGAAATACATCCAATAAATACAGTAGATTCCTAGACAGCTAACAAATTAAATTACAGCTTGGAGAACGTGAAAACATTATTTAAGCCTACATGAATTCAGTTTTGATCATATCAACATTTTACAAAATCAGCAGAAGTAAGAGTTGCCCAAGTTCTGCTGGAATCACAGGGGTAAAGTGAGATCCAGTCGGAGTTGGTTCACATCAGGGGTGGGCCCATCTCCACTGGGACACTCTTTGAGTTGGGGTCCAACTATTCCCTCTTCTGGAAAAGAGAAAAAGGGAGAAAGGAGAGACGAAGAGAACAGGGAAAAATGTCTTTCATGTGTGTGGTGGCCTGTCTCAGTCAGTCGCCAGGCTGTTCAAAGACACCACATGTGGAGCCTCACCAAACTCCACACTCCACGTCCTCCCTTCTTTGAAATAACACTTCCGAAAGGGTTCTGCCTGCTTTCCAAGTCAAACAGGGCCACACCGATACTTCCCTAGAAACCCTGGATCAGAGATGGAGACCAAATAGTCTTCAGGCCTGCTTCTTTTCACCTTTTTAGTGAAGTTTCGTGACAGAACTGATGGGACAGATGCTGTAATTTCTTACATGTAGCAGCTTTACTGCTCCTTGGGCGATATTTCAATGAGCAACGTTTGACTCTGATCATTACATTGGCTGAACCTGACAAGTTGCACAAAGGGATTGCATCCAAAAGTTCCATTATGAACATTCCTAATTACCATTTTGTACATTCCTATAGGTGCCATTAGGAACAGTATCCAGCCCCTTCAGTTAGAAAATAAATATGAACTTGCATGAGAGAGAGGGAGACAAGGCATAGGAACTGTAGCCAGGACACATGAGCATACTTTAGATTCCTCACATGCCAGGGACCTCATTGACATGTTAGAAGGACATTGGAACACATCACACTGTCATACAGAACACTGTGCAGGTCACACATGTTCAAACATGCCCAGAGCATGTTTGAGAACTACTTGAAACATCCAAGTATAGCGAGTGTTGGGTTTGTAATCACATTTGAACAAAGGAAACAAAGTTACAGGGTCTCAGTTATTAAGATCTCAAGGCCACAGTCATGTGGCCTTAAAGAAAGGGTTTCAAAAGGGCCTCACAAAATGTGCTGTTGCATCCTAACTCACTTACTAAACATGCAATGGAACACCCTGGACCCTTGGAGAATCTCACACAAATGTGAATTCAAGACTGCAAGACTGCAAGTACGAATAACAGGCCAGAGAACACCCACAGAACTTAACCCCTAACTAACTTGTGCTGATTGCATTGCTTCCTGCTTGGTCGCTGTAGCAACACTGAGGTCGTGCCCCACTGATCTGGGGTGTTGGCTGATTAATGGTTCGGTTCAGTGGGCAGTGACATCATCCACGCCACCCAGGTGGTCCTGTTCACTCAGTGTGGCATGATACATCACCCCATCCCCTGCTCTGATGTCATCACAATGCGACACAGCAGGGACTGGGGTTGCTTTGTAATACTTTAGATGATGCAGGTTTTTTCTTTACCTTGTGACATTTTCTTGACTTTGTTGAAAACATCACAAGGTTTAAGTTTAGGAGGGGAGGAGAAGTTACAAAGGGTTAACCCTAACCCTAAAGTTAACACTAATCCTAAGGAGAAGAAGGCCAGTTTTTCAGGAATTCGATCAAACTTGTGTGTAATTACGGCGGCGTCTATTGAAAGTGACGACCATTAGGCTTTCAATAGATGGCTATCTGATTCCAGTACTCTACGTCAGATGAGGTTTCTTTAGGATAGTCAGTAGGCTAGAAGTGATGCTTGTCGGTACAATCTACTATCTTGAGCATCAAGCCTATTGTGTTCATCACCAAATTATTAGGGCAAAACAGCTATACTTAGCGATCCAATCCGGACCATTGAACTGGTGAAACAGATGTAATAATGGAAAATGTAATAAGCACAAATTGGAAACGTATGTACCCAATCATCCAATTTCACTTAATTTCACATCATATAAAGGGTACGTGTGTGGCAACTCACAGCTGACAACAAAATCACGGTTTACAGTGAGAGATGGAAAATGAAATCGCTGCTGCGCTGGTTTTATGGCACGAGCTCCAGCACAATCATAGGGCTATAGTTAGGACGCGCACACAGCTGCTTATAGCTTTGTTTGCTAAGGAGGTAATTCCTTTACTTCCTTTGTCTCAAATAAACAAACAGTCTATTGCAGCACAAAGTCAAATATACAGTGCATATGTGTTGAGTGTTTACAAATAATGCAAAACATGTGTTTGCAACGGTAGGCCCTGTATATATTCTGCCAAAGATACCTCAGAGAACACTATGTTCTGACATAAGTATTCTTATACACTAGACATGTATTTAAAGACACCATTTCAGACAACAATCAACTGGCTGTAATGAGACCTGTCGCTCCCACTGGGACAGGCACAGACAAGGGTAAGGCCACAGCAGTAACATGGCCATGGTTTAGCCTGATGCATGAGGCCCTTGGGGAAAGACCTTCAATTGTGCCTCCAGCCACAATAGCCTCATGCATGGGAGAAAAGAAGCAACGTCACCTGATGTAGCCGGGCCCTTTAATGCTCAGCTGCAACCGGAACTGGATAGGTTTGTGCACTGTTGCTATTACATGCATCATACACCCGGAGTCAACCTGTGAACAATTTCAGGATAGATTATGCCTAAAGCATCAATATTCTTGTTAAACTAATGAAAATGTACTGGCTAAATCTGAAACAGTTTCATAAAACGATGTAATAATAGCATCAGCACGCTATCAGCGGACTTGATTTTAGAATCATATTGATGACACTTATTACAACAACAAATGGGAGATCAATTCAAAGTAAGAAACTGCACCAGTGCAGTGTGAATGATTGAGTTGTTTAGATACCCGGTGGGGTCGGTCACGATGTCACACAGGAGTGGACGGAACTTCCACATAGGATACAGGATGGTATCCTCAGCTGAAGTCATCTTCGACAGGTATCTGAAGTTGACTTCACCTGTCTCCTCCACTATTAGGACATCTGTCAAATTGGCGACATGAAAATTGATTTCCAGGTCAAGAGGAGACAAGTGGAAGTTGTGTGGGAAGAGAAGACTTTTAAGTAAAGAGAGGATGGGAAGGAGAAAAAAGGAGAGGATAGGAGAAAAAGCAGAGAAAGAATGTGTTTTCAGAAAACAGTGACGATCCATTACTCAATCCTTTGATCTCCTTAAATTCATATTAAATTGTTTAATGATAATCCACAGGTTGTCCAGTGACATACTGTATGTTGTGACATTCAGTTCTTTATGATAGAACCTTGCCCTAATGCCTAATATTGTCATAGCCTGACACTTGGATGACTTTTTACAGCCCTGGATGGAAAAGCCTGGGGGACATGCATGGTTAATAAAAAAAAAAAAACAGATGTTGGTTGTATCCACTTTCCTGGGCCAAATCTCTCGCATTGATCTGCGCTCTGAAACGTCACGCTCAAACAGAACTGACAGGTCCCATGGAAGCCATTTTCCAATGCCTTCATTGCTTGTGACACTGTGTACCTTTACAATGTGCACTGGCATTTGGAAACCAATTTAGTAACATTACTATATGGTGATACGGCTATACCATTTTGTGTGACCTCCTTCTCTATGGGAGTGTGTGTCCAGTATCAGTACAGTAACATACTGTTGTAGGTGTGTGTCTGTTTGTGAGATTATCTCCATGAGTGTGTGTCTGTGTATCTCGCTGTCTCTTCTCCAGTGTTAGTTGTGAGTGTGTGTTGTCCAATTCTATGCTGGACCAACCAGGTGAAATTCCATTAACTCTGAGTCATCCTTTTGTCAGAAATCCTAGAATGACATGGTGTGGGAAATCGCTGAGTAACTTAACACAACGTTTGGGCAAACAGATGTGTCTTCCCAGAACGCACAGCAGGCCCTCCCAGCCATATAATGGAGTTCATTGAGTTTATAAGGTCCTCTGGCCCGGCCAAACAATAGGGTATCTAAGCTCCTGGGGCTACTTGTTGACCATGTGATGTTGTTGCAGTCTGGAGAGATTCCCCCCCAACTGTTTGTCCCTTGTGAGTGCTATTGTCTTTTCCGAGCAGACCATAACTGAGGGAAAAAACCCTCTGCTTTGTGCCATCATCCCCTCGTTGGGGATCTGGAACATTTTCCATGGGACGTTAGTGGGATTCCTTGAGCTCAGTATTCCTCAGTGACAAAGCCTTTATGACAGCTCCCATCATAACATCACAATGGTGTTTGGCCTGACAGCCAAAACCCTCAAACTGATGCTGAGAAACCACAGAAGTAGCTCTCTGATTCATTGTCTAAGTCAGTGTTTATCAACTCTAGTCCTATATGAGAACCCACAGGGCTCAGTTCTACATAGTTTTGTTCTAGACAGGCACTAACAGACATATACAACTCAGTTATCAAGCCCTTGATGAAATTGAACCTGGGGTGTTTAGTGCTTAGTTGAAACAAAAACGCCACCCCAGGAAAGTTGAGAAACCCTGGTCTGTGGCCTTACAGCACCACACAGAAACGCCTACAAACTAGTTAATAGAGGAGGAAAATACTGTTGTAAGTATAGTATATTTAGTAATTAGGGAATTATCATTGTGTTTGTGATTCCAGCAAACATAGTTAATGAAACTAACCCAAATGTTTTCAGTCACAGAGGACTGCGGTAACCCACTGAGCTGGCTTCTGACAACATCTCTCCTTTGGTCTCAGGCAACCTGATGACAAGAAGCCAAAATCTATCTCTACCATAGAATTTGTGTAGGGAAAGGGGCCGGGTGAAAAGGAGGAGGAGGAATGGAGGAGTTGGATAGAGGTTTTGTCGTGAGTAAGGGAGATAAAGACTCATCCAGACATCAGGGATAAAGTTCTTCAGCAAAGTGACAGTTTTACTGCCCTGGTTAGGGTCTGGGGTGCATTGATTAACTAGAGAGGATTAAGCACAAAAAAATGCTTCAAAGCACAGTGTAATAAATCTGTGTTTTAAGGATGAGTCATATAAGGGCGTCAAAGTACACATTAAGTGTGTGTGTGTGTGTGTGTGTGTGTGAACTGCGTACATTCAATGAATCCCTTACACTTTGCTATGGGACATGCAATAAATGCCATACACAATATGTATAATATTCATATCCTTTGTTAAGGAGTCCATAAAACTTGCCATGGAGTTGTTAGAAGTCCACAGGAGTTCAAGTTTATGGATCCTTTCCACAGCACTTCTTTAATTGGCATTGCAGTGATGTGCATGCGGGTTGGGTGGACTGAATTGTCTTATTGTCTTTGGCCAGAAACAGAGACTAAATGATAGTTGTATTATGAAGACATTGTACTGTATCAAATATCTATAAAACCATAGGAAGTGGATGAGGTGAATATTCATACTGCTGGTATAAATCATTTCTCTTTTGAGAAGAACACTGTACACACCACAAAGGAAAATTATTAGCTTTGGTTGAAATATGAACCATGTTGAATTGACACAGGACATAAATCTCAATGGTTTGGAGATACATTCTGAGGGTTGATATGACTTTGTGTGGGCAAACATTGATTAGGTATCGATGAAATTGGATCATATTTCGGGTCAGATGAGAGTAAACAATTTCTTTGTTAGCTGTCTTTTCCATGGGCCTGTCATAATATCTTAATCTCATGATGATTGAAAATCAAGAGCTTTAGCACACTGCAAAGTTATATTTCCATGGTAAGATTTACAATAAATAATACAATAACTTTCACGAATAAACATTAATGTACCATAGTTTATAATTGCTAATGAAACATCCATGGATAGTGTACAAGTTAAAACATAACAAATCAAGGATTGTTATACAGTGTATATAACATCTTACACTGTATTATGCTGTATGCACATTTGTTTGGCATCTTAACATGTATAAGCTTCAAAAGCTTGACTGTCTTGTCAAATATATGATAAGCTCTTGGAGCGAGCTTAGTTCAGGCAGGACAGTCAGTGCTAGCTGTTGTGAGGTTGTGTAGTATAGGACCCAGGAGCAGAGAGAAGACCAGACGAGGGAATGCGGTTTAGAAAAATAATAAACAAACAGACTTAACCAGACAACTAGAGAGTCATATATCGAGATACGTCCTTGGGGACCATAACGTAACATACCACAGGCGAGAGTCAAGCTACCACAAAGGAATAATGAAACGTAAAACTTAAATAGGACTGGCCTAATGAAATAATAAGTGTGTGCCTGAATGTTCATGAGGCGGGCTCCGCCGCCCCCTAGTGTCCAGTTGGAACCGTGACAGTACCACCCCCTCAAGGGCCAAGACAACCACCACGCAGCCAATCGAAGTCCTGAATGAGGCCCGGATCCAGGACATCCCACGCAGGCAGCCGGGAACACTCCTCCAAACCGTAACCCTTCCAGTCCACCAGGTTTTGAAGACCTCCATGGAACTGACGAGCGTCCAGCAACCGCCAGACCATGTCGGCCGGCTGACCGTCAACCAGTAGGGGGGGCGGAGGAGCAGGTGTGGGAGGGGGGGGAGGAGCTTATCCTCACCTCCTTGAGCCGGGAGACATGGAAGGATGGGCATACCCTCTGAGGATGAATGCCTCCACCGAGGGGACTCCAGCCTCGATGTCCTGCTCCAGAATCCAGGGGGGGGGACCCAAACTGGCACATGAATAGGGATAGGCCGGTGGTATTTACTCCACTGCGGGCGAGTTTGACAACCCGAATGGCATGACCAACACGTAGTGTCCACTAGGGGTGTTAAAGGCTGTTTTCTACTCATCCCCCCTCCCGGATCCTCACCAGGTTGTAGGCCTTGCGGAGCTCCAGCTTGGCGAAGAACTGAACACCCTGAGTCAGCTGGCTGGAACCGATGGGACGTCTATCGAGAGCTAATATTTGCAGAGGGATGGGGCAGTTCATGCTGGGGATCTGTAGGTCCTTTACGAAGCCCTTGTAGATGAAGTTGTCAGCGGCCAACAAAGAGTCCACAAAGAGTCCAACAAAGAGTCCACAAAAGCTCGGAGTTGGTGCTGGCAGTTGTTCCAATGCAGGGTCACCGGTAGCAGTAGACTGTGTCCGGGAGGTTGGGGAGTCAGTGCACAGCTCGTCATGGCCTCCCCTAGGCTTGGGATGATTGGAAAACCAGAAGACTGGGGTGGCATAGATGTGACATTGTCTCACCCGCTCATGGATAAGGTTGTCAATCCTGATAGCTCATGGATAAGGTTTTCAAACCGGACTTGAGGTCCCCTCCTAGATCCCGAGTGGCTAGCTTGTCCTTAATTGCAGAGGATAATCCATGGTGAAAAGTGGTGATCAACGCCTCCGGATTCCACCGACTGGATGATCGAAGACCCGATGCAACTTGGAGGTGAAACCGAGGCAATAGCTGCAGGATGGTGACTATTGTTCTCACAATGCTGTAGCCCACACTAAGGCTTTCCTTGAAAGCAGGGAGATGATATAAACGACCTTGGGCTGGTCGGTGTGGAACGAGGAGGGCTGCAGCTCGAAGGAAACACTGGGTAAGGAACCCCTTGCATCTTCTCGGATGGCCATCATACCGTTCGGGAGCTGGGATCCTGGGCTCACGGAACTGGTTCACTGAGGAGTCTCTAATGGTGATCGACCCACTGGGAGCTGAGGCTTGGGCAGCAGCCGTTCACGGATTGGGGATGTGAGGTTGTTGGGTGGAGAGGGTAAGTGCCCGGAGTGCCATTTGGATAACTTGCTCCTGTTGTCAGCCTAGTAGTCCTGCCTGGTGGGAGACCATGTTGCAGATTTGGTCAATCTCTGCTGGGTCCATGTTGGGTGGTAGCTTGCTTTGAGGTTCTGTAGTATAGGACCCAGGAGCAGAGAGGAGACCAGATGAGAGAATGCAGTTCCACTTTACTTGAGGCAATCCACAGGGTATACAGGAACCACTTTAGAAAAATAATAAACAGACTTAACTAGACAACTAAAGAGTCATATATCGAGATAAGTCCTTGGGGACCATTAGTTAACATACCATAGGCCAGAGTCAAGCTACCACACAGGAATAATGAAATGTACAACTTAAATAGGACTGGCCTACTGAAATAATAAGAGACACCTGTGAGCCTGAATGTTCTCCGCCGCCCCCTAGTGTCCAGATGGAACCAAGACAGCTGTCTGTCTGTGGTCAGTCTATACACCTCTGTGTAGCCTACAATATTGTTGCTGCTACTATTGGTTGTTACTCTGCTATGAGAGTGTTGCCATTGTGCTATTGTCTATTGCCACCACCACCTCTAGCCTCCACCTTCTTTGGATCTGCTCTGTCTGTACCTATGAAGGGGTTGATAGATGTATAGGCTCCTCGTCATAGACATGTACTGTATTTGTTGTAGTCGTTTATAACTCCCAAACAGGGAGCTCTCAAAAGTGCAGAGCCATCCAAATATGCCAAGCCTAAATGTATAACTATGTTACTATATTCAATATATAGTTAAACAAAGTCTGTGAGTGTTCCTGACTTAACGTAGGTTGTAAAATAGTAACCAGACTTCTGCCACTCAAAAGGTTATCTTGGACAGTTAGGAGAAACTACAGGCAAACTATAATGAATGTACAGTATAGAGACTAAAGAGGAATAAACACATTACCATACATTCTTTAGGAGAAATTAGCAGACCCTCCTGTAGCTCTATAGATCTGAGGAGGGATGCTGCTGCTGCAACCCCCCGCCCCAAACTATGGACTCTGGGTCAGAGTAACCCTTTGAAACCTTGCCCAGCCCAAAGCCAAAGGCTCCTGTGGGACCAGGTAGTAAAAAGAACACCAACGCCCAACATGAGTCAGTGAGAGAATATTTGTTTTAGGAAAGTCAATTTTTTTCCTCTCTCTATGCACTGGAATCATGCAAGGCATTTGAACCCCCCACCCATTTTTTCCACTGCAGCTTGTCAAGTGCCATTCCTCCAATGATTTGAATTCTAACACTTCATGGTTTCAGACGAGCGCCTATCCCTCATTGTGTCGTGCATTTTTGACAGTCCTCAGAGCGTGTAAACCTGAACGTGATGTTTATTTTAGCGCTTTCAGAGTATTTCCAAAGCCACAATGTTTCCATTACAATTCCATCAGCCTTAGAGGCATAATAGCAGAAATGTTGCTGTTGCGTTGGTGGATGTAATGTGTTGACTGATATACGGAAGGTTGCCGCCTCAAATCCCAGCTAAATGTTTGTTTTCTAAGCTTATTACAGTATCAAGCAATGGACTTCAGATATGTAGTTCACTCCATCTCCATGTGTCTAATTAAAAGATGAGTTCCGACTGTCAACAGTAGTGCATCATCATTGTTTAGCACAGAAGCACAAGAATATGAACAATATATTTCTGACAGTACAAGACACTGAGGCACTAACAAACAATTGTATCAGAGTAAAAAAGGCACCATGTCCACAACCCTCAGAGGAAGAACAGACAGAAATCATCACAACAATTCCTATAGGGTTGTGAATTCCTATAGGGTTGTGAACGGGAGACTGGGGACTGAGTACAGCACAGTCTATGTTCCAGAAAGACCTCACACAGGCGTGCGGTCAATGAGGGGGGAGAAGACGAGGTGTTGGGAGGAGTGGGGCAGGATGTGAGGGCCAGCGGGTCGATGGAGAGACAGACAGAGCAGCGTGGAGAGGAACAGCTGGCTTGTTTCAGGGTTGGTTCAGACCCAATCAACATGTGGATGTGGAGAGAGTGGGCCAGTGTAGTGTTTCTTTCATCTCTAATGAGCCTGAACTGATGATGGTTGTTATCTAAGAGAACCTCAGGACCCATTAATCAGTCAAATACTGGATATGACAGGCATCAGGGAGGCAAGAGCAGTCCATCTCAAGTGACCTAAATCAGGGTTTAAGGAAGGCATTGTACAAAAAGGACACACCAATAGGGTTACTTTAAGTTTTTTGGTCCCAGTAAACTAATTACCACTTGTAAGGCTTTATAAAGCCTTCAAAAACTATATTTTTTAAGACCTACACAAATACATTTTAAGTGACTGTTATGCAGTGTCAAAAGCATTGTGCCACATTTAGCCTAGCAACAAATGTTAGAAATGTTCTAACACCCTTAAATAAAAATATCTATGTAGGCCTTATAAAGGGTGTAGGGAGGCCTCAATTATATTTTGTTGTTGGGTCTTCACTTGACATTTCAAGGGACTCTTCAGTTAACAGTGTAACTTAAATAAAATGGTGAGAATGACTACGTCAACACTGTAATGTGATTAACTTGATATTGGTGCCAAACCAGCACTATTTTGTATGACGGCATACAATCGGCAGTCAGTCAGACTCAATCTCTGCCACCGCTTAGCATTTTTGAGAGAGAGAAAGAAAAGAGAAAGCCAGATAATGGATACAGGAGAGCCAGAAGCAAACTCAAAACAAAATGTCAGATTTTTCCATCTGATTAGAATGTGACTCCCTCATTGAGGTATTTCACTCCAATAGCATGCACACAGGGTCAAGTATTTCCAGAACCGCTGACAATCTCTATGGGAACGTCATGCTTGGGTCAGATGCTTCACAGAATATACTTCAGTTTCTGTGGAATTTATGGGGGGGTTTTCTACCTTATTCCGAAATATTGGTTGTGTGCAGGTTGACAAGACTATATAAGAGGAAAAAATAAATTGTAATATTTGGGCTATTCAGCTGAATCTAACAGATGAATCAGCTAATGCTTTAGGTGACACCTTTATAAGGGGTTCAAGCCCCCCAAAAAACAAACAAATAGTTTACACAGGTAAACTGGTTCTGGGTTGATGTTTAATGGTTGTGAGGCAATGAAACTCACCTTATTGTTATAAGAAGGTGATATGGCCCAGGGTGTGTACATTTGAACATGACGCACCTGGAACCACGGTTGATAGCCAACGCATCCACATGTGCTTAACGTCAACATCAGGGCCTCCCCAACTGACTGTGGGTCAAAGGTTAGCATCTCTATCACTCTCAGCCACAAATCTAGAGCATAGAGATTGGCTATGGTGCACGTGGAGGTATGAAGATAGGTTAGGTTAGTTTAGGAGGTGTGTGAAGAATCACACCTGCCTCACATTTTCCAGGCTCACACTCCCTGATGTTCTACTGAGAGAACAGCAGAGATGAATTCCCAGCCTACATCTGTAGATGATGCATATGGTAGCCAAGACATGTTCTGTACAGTAGACAGTTATTTATGAGAGCTCAGCGGGCTACAGTAAAAGGTTACTGCATCAATTATTCAAAGTCTTGTTTTAAAACGATATTCCTTGAAATTGCTCTGTAGGAATGTCCTCTTTACTAAGACAAATAATGTCACGACTGTACTGTGAAAATAGACATATACAAAATCTGCAAAGGAGTTTAATGTTATATTGTTTCATTTCTAACTCAACCAAATAGAAGCTGCACTTCACATCAGCTCCACATTAAGAAGCACATTTTCTCCATTCAAAATGCCATTCAACCATGTGTCAAACAGACATACTGTACTGTATAACAAATCATGTTTATGCAGAATGAAATGCCGGCTATTTGTCATTCTACAGCTGCATGGGTGGCTGATAGTGTGTCTTCAACCGAACCCTTGATCATCATTACATGGAAATGTCCTGGAGAAGCGGTGTGAAGCCTGCAATTGCTGAACCATATATCTTTCCAGTGATGTTTTAAAAGGGACATATTTCATCCAAACACCTTTGAAAACACAAGAGAATGATGTTGCAGGTGTGTCTTACTCTCACAGCCCGGCACACATACCAGAGCTAGTCCCCTCTCTAAAACGTTCTTCAAGGACATCCATCACCTTCTTCAGAGGTTCAGTCTTTTTCAGTTTTTTTCAGATGCGTGACAGACATTCAGACACTCCATGATTGTCTGATAGATGGGGCTGTGTGTTTGTGTCCCTGCTGCTTCCTGTAGTCCATGATCATGTCCTTCATTTTGCTGATGTTGAGGGGGAGGTTGTTGTCCTGGCAACATTCTGCCAGGGCTCTTACTGTACCTCCTCCCTGTAGGCTGTTTCATCACTGTCTCTGATCAGGCCTACAACAGTGGTTACTTCAGCAAACTTGACGATGGAATTGGAGTTGTGCATGGCCATGCAGTCGTGGGTGAACAGGGAGTACAGGAGAGGACTGAGCAGACAACCCTGGGGGGCCCCTGTGTTGAGAATCAATGTGGAGGAGGTATTGCTGCATATTCCCACCACCTGGGGTCTACCTGTGAGGAAGACCAAGATCCAGTTGCAGAAGGGTACAACTGAAGGTGTTTAGACCCAGGTCCCTAAGCTTGGTGATGAGCTTTGAAAGAACAATGTTGAATGCTGAACTGTAGTCAATGAGCAGTATTCTCACATAGGTGTTCCTCTTGTCCAGGTGAGAGCAGTGTGTAGTGCAATGGCGACTGCGTCGTCTGTGGATCTGTTTGAGTGGTATGCAAATTGAAATGGGTCCAGTGTGTCAGGTATTGTGGAGTTGATGTGAGCCTTGACCAGCCTCTCAAAGCACTTCATGATGACAGATGTGAGTGCTACGGGGCGATAGTCATTTAGGCAGTTTACCTTCTTTTTTGGGGGCACAGGAACAGTGATGGGCATGTTAAAACAGGTGGGGACTACAGACTGTGACAGGGAAAGTTGATTATGTCCGTAAAGATGGCTGCCAGATGGTCAGTGCATGCTCTAAAGATGCAGCCTGGAATGCCGTCTGGGCCGGCTGCTTTGTGAGTATTCGATTGAAAGTCTTACTTACAGTACGTCTGCCACAGAGATCGAAAGCACACGGTCATCATGAGCCGCAAGAGGCCTCGTAGCAGGCTCGGTATTGTTGGCCGCATAGAAGGTGTTGAGCTCGTCTGGAAGAGAAGCAATGGTGTGCATAACACAGCTGGATTTCCCCGTCTAATCCTTATGCTCGCATGAATGAATACACACACAGAAACACACACACGCACACTCATATGGAATACATCGCCTATCAACATGCTGTTTGCCGACTTAAGCTGCGAGAAATTTCAGGCATCTCTTAATTTTTTCTTAAGTCCACGCCTAGGCTAATGGTAATTGCAGCTTAGCTCTTAGCAGTGGTTAAGCAGTTGAAGCTAGCCCTGCAGGAGCTGTCAGTGAACAGATTATCTTAGTGAGCTGTCACTGCCAGAGTCATGTCCGTGTCCATGCTATGTCCCCCTTTGCTGCACGCATACACATGTGCGAGCACACACACACACACACACACACACACACACACACACACACACAGAGTCACATTCTTTCCCTGCGTGGAAACTATCCATTCAGCCTTGCAGTACTGGTCTGTACTCTGAGTTCAGGATTCTCTGTTGTTGCAGGTGGACATTTTTCACTGTCGTGGAAACTAGAGGCTGCCAAAGACAGATACCGACGAGAATAGATACCACAAGATTTAAAAGTCTTTTCCATACCACTCTTACTGTAGACCTCGGTGTGTTTAATTGTTGCCTTGGAAGCTAAATTTGGTTAAATTGGCAAAATTCTTGATTGCAGATCAAGTTCAATCACGTGTTAGTGCTGGGGTGGAACAAAAGCTTGCATCCACACCAGGAGAGGCAGGAGGTGGAAGGAAAAATCGGGGAGTGGGCTCAATGTAATGCATTGAATAAGGAATGAAATCGAATACATTGACGCTTGATATGTGTTTCTATTCCTATTCCATTCCATCCATTACGAGCCTCCACCGATCCACACCCTCTCCAGATAAGATACCATAAAGACTGAATGCATGAAGCTCAGTGCTTATGGTTGTGCTCCAGGTCGCCTACGTACTATAGCAGTTGTACACCAGGTTTTACAATGTCAGGATAAGTGTTTTACATACAGTACCAGTAACCATATCAATATGATATAGCAATCTGCTGTGTGGCGCAGCCTGGCAATTTTGAAGGTGGAATATATTATAATACACAAGGACAAGCTCTCCTAGCTGCAGGCAGTGGACGCATGACACACGTCACACGGCCCTGAGTGTATTGGCGTACGCCTCCCTAGTCTTTTTCCCCTACAGTCTATAAATGTATCGGTCACAGGTTCTGAGAGATGGCAAATACACAGGCCATTAATGGGGAGCACAGCCCTATGTCATTCATGATGGAAGTGTGTCATACTGTACATATTTGTCAATTGAGCACCATCTACACCAGTGTGAAAGTGAAAGTGTATTCAATGACATTGCTTTATTGGTTGTAACTATGTTGCACTTACATAAAGGGCAGAACAAGGTCTACACAGTAGGATGTCAATGTACAGTGCCTTCGGAAAGTATTCAGACCCCTTCACTTTTTCCACATTTTGTTGTGTTATACTCAATTTAAAATGGATTAAATTAAAATAATTTGCCATCAATCCACACACAATACCCCAGAATGACAAAGCAAAAACAGGTTTTGAATCAGTTAAAATTTAGTCCATCTTAATGCAAGGATAATAGTTCATGTAATTTTGGAATTAATATGAACTATTGTCCTTGCATTAAGATAGACTCAATTCAACTTAGTGAGTGATTTGTTGATGACATTTTTGCATTTTAGCTAATTTTAAGAGTGTAATAGCAAAGGGTCTGAATACTTATGCACATGAGGTATTTCTGTATTTCAATTTTAATAAATTGACTGTGTTTTCGCTTTGTCATTCTGGGGTAGTGTGTGTGGATTGATGGCAAATTCTTTTTTAATGTAATCCATTTTAAATTGAGTCTATAACACAACAAAATGTGGAAAAAATGAAGGGGCCTGAAGACTTTCCGAGGCACTGTGATTGTGCAGCATTGTAAATATCAGTTCTGAGCTGAGGGGGGTTGATTGACATTTAATTACCTTGTGGATTTTACCACAGGCTATTTTCCCCCTCATCACTACCAATAAGGGCCAGTAAAGGGTACAAGAGAAGTTGAGGTACAGCTTTCAAGCTTTGCAAATGCTTAAATGGTCACAACATTGTATGTCTTCTAACTATCTGTGCTCACACACCACCACACCAGCAGAAAAGCTAGCCCCACATGGTGTCATGATGTCATCAATCATTGGTATGATATCATACGTAAAGTTATGTAACTAGAAAACATAAAGATCTTTACGTGTTGGCAGTGAGTAGGACATAAAGATGTTTACGTATAGTAGAACGTGTGACCTGCGTGTGAAGATGTAAAATGTTAATCTTCACTGTTTCCATGAAGCATGTGAGCAACGACTTGCCTGCCAGTCGACGTTGCCTGATTTGTAAAATCTTTACATCCTACTGACTACCCACACGTAAACATCTTTACATCCTACTGACTACCCACACGTAAACATCTTTACATCCTACTGACTACCCACACGTAAACATCTTTACGTGTTCTCTAATATTACTTTACTGTACATATTATATTGTACGAAATGCTTGACGAGATCAGGCTGTGTCACTGGTGAATTTGAATGCTGGTGCGTGCATGATGATGTATGTTGTGACCATTTACACACTGCTGTAGGAAAAAGCAATACTGCTCAATGGGCTTAGTGCTCTTGACAAGCTGTTTAACCTGCCCTGGATGACCTGAACACACACACACACGTGCACACATGCACATGCATGCACACACATACACACACACACACAGAGACAACTTAGGACAGACAATTCACAGAGAAAAATGTGAATGCATGTGAGGAGAGAGAGAGAGAGAGATGCTGGCGAGAGAAAGATTGAAGACAAATTTAAAACGGCACATGACATGTCTGCCGAAAGGCTCGCTGGAGACATGTTGACATTTGTAAATGACGCCTCCAGCTCTTGGTTGCGCTCCGTTGTAACACGTTAGCTGGGAGCAAGGGAGCACCATGTTTTTATTAAACCCAGAACTGACGTGATGTCACCTCTGGTTTTATAGCGTGTCAGCTTAACAAAGTGAGATAGTAAAATGTACAGACATGCTATGAGGGGTTAGACAGCCATCACCCTGAGAGGGATTCTAGAAGGATGACGAAAGGCCTACTGTACACATTCTCAAGGGTACAATCTGTAACTTTCTGTTCCAATAAGACAGCCTTCCCTTCCTCCAGAATCATTTTTTAATAGGGAAAGTTGGTGGTTCACTGTGATTATCTCTATTGGCATGGCACAGAGACCAAAAACACTTAACATGGCATATACTGTACAGTATATCACAAGGACGCTTCCTGAAAGATGTGATTTTGTTTACCAGATGACATTTCACAATATGGCCCATTTACCATCATAGCCGCCATCTCCTCTCCACTGCAACAATCCCAGGTTTTTGCTGTAAATGAGAATGACCTCAGAACATCCTGCACTTATTAATGAAACTAAAAACAAATTGTGTAATAAATGCAAACAGATAAGTGGTAAGAACAAAGACTGCCACCAAGTGGCCATTTCTTTGAAAAGAAAAAAAATTATGAGCGCTGCTGTGCTTTTCAAGTAGACAAAATGCTAATCTGCCCTGCATTTACCTCTCTCTCTCTATCTATCTATCTATATATATATATATATATATATATATATATATATATATATATATACACTAACCTTACACTTTCACCTGTACACCTTCTCATGGTGGAGGTGGTGTAATGGTGTGGGGAATGTTTTCTTGGCACACTTTGGGCCCGTTAATACCAATCCATCATTGCTTGAATGCCACAGCCGAGTTATATATATAGTTATATATATAGTTATCTGTAATGTATATATATGGGTGCAAGTTGTGAACTTGTTTATAATCAAGGGAGCACCATCAGGGAGGTAGTGGGGTGTAGACACAGTTATTTATGCTACACTGGTATTGTCAGCATTAGTGTTCACTATGACTATGGCACCCTTCATCTCCTGTTGTGTAATGTGCTTACCATCATCACTTTAAGTGGTCATCTCTTTCTATTGGGTAATATATAGTTTCAACTCTAAGAAAGAGAATTACTCCTTTCTAGGATAATTGGAAATTCAGGTCAAATATTTACTGTAATTGTGAAATATCCTAAGATACAGGTAATTCTTGGTGGAGATTTCAACTGAGTTAGCCTTAGACCGTCATCCTCACAGGACCAACTTGTTGTTTTTGTTTCTGAACTTGATCTACTAGACATATGGAGAGAAAAAAAAACCTCAGGTTACAAGGAATCTACTTGGAGCCACAAGAATGAGTCTCAAAAATCCAGAATTGATTTCTGGCTTATTTCAGGGAATCTTGTCAGACATGTAACAAAGGTAGATATTTTGCCTACTTTTCTAACTGACCATAGATCCATTGTTTTAGCTGTTGATATATATGTAAAGAAATATCAAAGATTATCAGTAACTTTGGGGAAAAAGACATTCAAGAACACACTTTGGGTCGATACTGGGAGCTTACTGTATGTACGTTTGAAACATTTTGGATGAAAGCTGGTACCAATTTAGCTAAGCAAAAAGTTTAGTATAGCAGCAAAATATATCTAAAATTAAAAATGTAACTGGCTAAACTACGAAGCAAGTTAGACCAAATTTATATTAATAAAGCAAAGGGTGCTTTTGTCCGATCTAGAAGAAGATGGCTTGAGGAAGGTGAGCAGTTACTTTTTCAAACTAGAGAAGAGAAACTGTAAATGTAATTGTCTTGATAAACTCATTATAAATAACAACATTATCCAAGACTCTAGAGTTTGGGCTGATTTATTTATTTTTTAATTTTTTTTAAAGTTTTATAATTATTTTTTTTTTTTTTTACAAAAAACAATAAGACTGCTATATAATACTAATACTAACAGCTTTTGAGAAATTATTTAGTGATGCTAAGGGCAACAAATCTATACGTAAAGAAAATAGAGTTGCTGTAATGCCCCACTTGATATAAATGATGTATTAGACTCTATTAATTCTCTCAAAAATAACAAATCTTCAGTTTTATAAAAAACTTTTCTAAAGACATTATTACTTGACACTTTAATCCCCAAGTCACAAAAAGATCCTTTATTATTAGAAAATTGGTGCCCTATCTGTTTACTGAATAATGACTATAAGACAATGGCAGCTATGTATGCGAGTTGAATTAAAAAGGTTCTAAGTGATATAATTGATGAGACACAATCAGGCTTCATAAAGGGAAGACATCAAAAATATGTATTACTGAACAAACATTTTTGAAGTGTCATACAAGATTATTCATACGTTGTATCCTGCAAAGAGCAAGCTTGCGAGATACAACCCTAATAACCCTGAATGTTCCTTCTGTAAAACATGTGAAGAGACTGTAAGTCATACGTTTTTGGAAGGTGCTTATTCCAAAACATTTTGCATCAATGTCTTCAACTATATCAAGATTATGATTTTTAAAGGTTTTGACATGAATGTTGTTTGTCTACTTTGGTTTAACGACTGACAATATCTGTAACAATGAGGCAACAGCATTCTTAATCAATCTTTTTAGCCAAGTATTATCTATACCAATGCCAAATTGCCCGGCAACAAGCCCATCTTTCTGTTTTTCCAAAATATGTAGAACAATGTATTACTACTATCTTCATTGTTTGACCTAAAATTTCATATAATCTGGATACATTTGTCTTTGTGATACCCATAATTTGTTTGTTTGTTTCTACCCCATTGTATTGTACTCAGTTAGTTAAAAAAAAAAAAAAAAAAAAAAAAAAAAAAGTGCTTACCACCAACCGCACAGCACCTAGGAACAATAACAGTGACTCTACAACAACTGAGAAACTGAACACTCAAACAACCTTACTGTATGTTTTACTGTAACTGATTTGTATTGCTTTAATGTTTTTTTTCTCCTCAGGAACAGACAGTATAATGCAAATGAAAAAAACACAATACTCTTCTGTACATCCTTAGTAGCACATTCACACATTCATTATGTCCTCCACACAGAAATCAATTTTGGTAACACTTTACTTAAAGTAACCAGGTATGATGCATTTTACTTTTGTTATGTATAATTTTGAGAATTATAATATGCCATCATAATACGCATCATAATTCATTATACCTGTTGGCTCTATGTGAAATATTACCATACATTCCTTTTCCATTGGTAACACTGACAACTGATACAATGTAGCTTGCAAACATGGAGGACTTTGAAAAACATACTGGCGAAAGAATAAATAAGAAGAGAATAAATAAATTGCTGTGTTGAATGTGACTTTAGAGGGCCACAAAATGCACCTTTGGTGACTTGAGATCAGATTAGACATAGCTAAAATATTTTTTCAGATTAATCGGAAAACAACATTGTCAACTTGATGTTGCCTTGACCACTGACATTTGTCTGAAGTTCTATATGATATATGGATGATATCATGTTTTTTCGGTGGTGGTATTCCATAAGGTAAGTGCTTTGTACTTCTAATTGGGGCAAGACAGCCTTAGTTACATTAATGACAGAATGACACTGAGTTATTTTGACTGAACATAACAATTTCCTCAGAACAATTAAAAAGCAAAACATGTAGACACCATAGACGCTATGCGTTTGAATCTTTGGCAAATAATAATGTAATTATGACAGGTGCATATAATTGTTTATATATTGCATTGAAGGTTGGCTTATATATTCTTTTTCCTCATGCTTCCCTTATAAAACTGCCATTTTGAAAGAAAATGTCATAGCATCTCATACGGTCAGACCATATTCAAGTGCTGGCCCTCAAACTGCGAAGGAAAATGTCTGTGAAACTCATATGATAAGTATACAAACCATCTAACTTTCTATGGCAACACTTAAGACAAATGTTTGCATTTTGTTGGAGACCACTCGGACAGTTTTGTCCATGCATTTGTCCTTTAAAAATCATCTGCTTTCACCCCATACTGTACATGCCTAACACATTCTCAGAGACGTGAAACAAGAAACATGACAAGCTGAAAACAAACATACATGTACAGAGTAATGTACACCATATATATTCAAACGCCTTTCAAAATCTCCAGACTTTGAAATCATTAGCCAAAATAAGTATATATTTTTTTCTCAATCCCTTAGGTAATCTTCTTTATGTAGACTGTACAATATATATGTATATATGAGTTATCATGAAGGAACAAAGCAACAAAAATAAATACTTTTTAGCTATGTAACCTTTCAAAGTAGTATATCTATATACATTTTTATCAATATTGTTTTTCCTTAGCTTATGGAAGATGCGTGAGTGTGTGTTTGATAAGCAGGCATTTACAAACAGTGTGAAAACGTCTACGTTTTTGTCTCAAGGTATCTAATACGGTGAAAGGAAACCCTGCTTCAAGATGGGAAAAAAAAGAGTACAAATATTGCATCTCACCACCGAGTAACTACTTCAACAAAAGGTTGTCTACTTGTTCATTTTTTAGGACTCTGAGAAGAGTACAAAAAAGTTTGTATATTTCATGCAGTCTTTGACAAGTCAAACAACCCAATTGTCCTTGTCTTAGGTTAAAGTTCTTCATAGCAGGATGGACGTTTCGGTGATGTTGAACGTAGCTTAGAAGGGTTGCGTTTGGACTAAAACATGCAGGGCAGTGCATAGGTCCAGGTCCTAGGGCCGGTCCCTGGCGTTTCCAGTGTGTTTAGTTGCAGTGTCTGTGATTGTGAACAGCCATACTGCAGTAAGCAGGTGACGAGGGATCGGTCTGAGTGAAGCAGAATCAAGTCTAAGCCTTGCTAAACAGCGCCATCATGTGGACAGGAGTTCCCAGTCTGTTTGCATGGTGCAAAGCCAAAAGCGGGTCCACGCATGACAGCAGTATACTCAGAAGATTCCCCACTTCCACAAGCTAGAGTAATCCACCCCCCAGATCTGAAATCCATCGATGAGCTCTAGGATTGACTGATCAAGCCTGGACCTCTGAGAGGTGATGCCATTCTGGTTTGGTTAGACCACAGTGTGGTGTAATGAGAAGTTTGGTCTGCTATGTAAAGTTGAGAATAGTTTTTTTTTTCATTGTTGAGCCCTTTCCAACATACAACAGGCCTGTAAATGTCCACTTTGGGTTCGAAAATGACTTTTGTAGAAGGTATAGGGACCAAGCTTAAAGATCGAGCTTACATGCAAAACATCTTTAAATATTCTTTTGTAAGAAGCCATTGAGGCCAACTATTTTCTGAAGACAGACAGTTCATGAAGAAAGCATTCTTTCAATTTTTTGTTTGTTTGATTCAACAGTCCCATCGTTTAAAAAAGAAAAAACCTACAATGGCTTTAGTCGACCAGCTAATAATTACATACTTGTGCTACCTTTGGTAAAACAATCCAAAAACCTGATAAATGTCAGTGTCCTTTTCTCTCACTGAACTTTACTTTATTCCTTTAGTCTTTTGTTAACATTAAGCTTCTCTTCTTGTCCAGGTTTCCCTGTGGAAGAAAACATCTCCCTCCAACAGCCTCCGAATCACAAGTCACACCTCCCACCAAACATCTTCTGACGCCATCTTGGAACATCTCCAAGTCCTTCAAACATAAAAAATCTCTAAGAATAAAAGAAAAAGAAAACCGCTGAACAAAAAAAGAAAGAAAGAATAAAATACAATCAAAAATAACAAGAAAAAATAAGAAAAAAACACAAGTGGGGCATCAAAATGTTTGAAGGTTGGTTTCATCGCTTCATGATTTTGGAGATGAAGCTAACGATGGCTGAGGCGGGCTGATCTGGGTCCAGCTCAGCAAAGAGGTGGCTGATGTTATCTGTTGTGCTTCCTTGTTTCCGTGCAACTAATCCGAAAAGCCTGTGGGTTGAGAGAGAGCTTGCTATTAGTACACAGGGCATAGTTTGTGTTTAGCCAACAACTTTATTACAGAGAGCTTTAGAGAGGGAGTATTCTTTATTTAGATTATCTGAAAGGAGTGAGAATCATACTTTGCTGAACCACCTCCTTCCTTGCTCCACCTGTGAAGACCAGATGCATCAAATTAATTTTGGAAAGGGCAAAACTGAAAAGAATGCAGACACAGTATGGAGACTACTTTTGCACGACATTATGTCTATGCTAACTTCTGCACCACCTTAACACAATTAGGCTTGAGACACATTAGAAATACATACTTCCTGTCCTGGGGGTCGATATCGCAGTGGGTGACCGTGTTGATGGGGTAGTGCCGCCGGAAGAAAATCCTAGAGCAAGAGAAAACTGCAAGTTAGTTTTGAAAATCTCTGAGGCTATGAGCAAATCTGTACTGAAACAAATACTATATGACACACACTATAGTGTCCAAGTGCTTTGAATAAAAAATGTTTTACATGCTTTACATGTGTGTTACATGACAGCTACAGTAATTACTTCCGCTGGCTGTCCGTGAGGGTGATGCCCTGTGATGACACTTTGAAGTGGACGGTGGTTGCCGCAGGCAATGGGTTGGTGGCCAACGTTTCACTGATCGCCTTGGCAACAGCCTGAGGCCCGGTCAGAGACTCCATGTCCACAGAGTTGATGTAAAGAACGTTGCATGCTGGGTAAAAAACATATTGGGGCACGGTGGAACTTTCAATAAACTTCTCATGCTCAAACTGTGAAGAAGATGCAGTAAAGATTTCATACAGTAGGTTTTCACTGAATGCAGGTAGGTGGTCAAAACAGTATTTTACCAATAAAACATTTAATAGCTACTATTCTATAGTATCAACAATCTAAAATAAATATTCCATAAGTTTGTGTTCCACGCGTTTGTACTCTACCTCAAGAGCAGGAAGCAAACATCAAATCAAGACAATTAATTAATTTGGCTACCGTGCATTAGCTGAATGAGCGTTATGCAATGATGGTGTATGGGTTAGGTTAAATCCAAACAATGTTAAGCATTTTGAGACCAAGTGAAAGGCACAATATGATGCCATTCATTATCTATGACAACTCAATAGGGGCAAAGGCAGGCATGGCAATCCCATTCAGTCAGTGAAGAGGGGAAAGTAGTGCCCTGGTATCATCAACATGAGCTCATGCAGAGTTTAATGTGCTGGTGCAGATGCAGAGGGGTGGGGTGGGGGGGGGGGGGGGTTGGGGTCTTTAAAACCCCAGGACATAATGTCCATCTAAAATGCAGTCCAGTATTTACCATGGGCCTCCTCAGGGACCTTCTGTGCTACTGGAACATAAAGAGTGGCAAAGTATGAGGAGAGAAACCGGGAAAAACACTCCACATTAAGTTGCACAGACACCATGTAATTACATGGAATTTTCTGTGTGTTAGTTGTATTACAATGTAACTACATAGTAACTACACTGGTGACGAAACGGAAAGGATTTGTCTGGTTTCTTCTCACTGCAATGCAGTTGTTGTTAAACACACTTCATCTGTAGGTTCTCTGGGCCCTGAGGAGGGTGTAATGACTACACCTGTCCACTGCTGTCTGTATCTGTACTTTCGATGCAGCATGTGTACAGCTGAATGACATTACTGTAAACAGAATTACATTACGTTTACTGTAGTAGTTTAACAGTAATTATCTGTATTTTACTGAGAATAAGGCATGAAATGAAAATGGTTGGCAACTTTTAAATAAATGAAACAAAGCACTGGAAAACCTCTGATATCAGCAATGCAAATCTATAAAAAAAAAAAAAAGAATTTTGCCTTTTGCCAACAGTGTTATATAAGTTTGTAATTTGTCCTTACCTGCTCCTTGCTTCAGAAACTCAGCCACAGAGTCAGTGGGTGTGGCCAACTCCATGGCCTCCTCATTTGGATCTGAGAGTGACAGACAGCAACAATGACAGATTTAAGAAAATGTGTTTCTATTCCTCTGTCTCCTTTAACACTTATCTATTGCTCTTTTCTCAAGCATTTCTCTTTCCAGTGTTTTTATCTCGTTCCACAGTACGGTAGTATCGCTTCTCCTGACCATGTAACCTGACCAGGGAAAACCTGGAGCCTTTGTTATGCAGGAAAAATTCTGGGCCCAACATAAGGCCTTAACATGATAACTATTTGACATGTCTTCTTAATTAGAAGTGGATGAAGGGAAGCAAGTGTTAAAGGTTGTGCTGACCTTTGGTGGGGATCATCAGCTTGCAGGGCAGAGCCAGAGGAGTCATGGAGTGCTGGTACACCAGGGCAGACAAGCATCCTGGGAGACATTCACAAGCAAGCACGCACACACGAGCGCACACACACACAATAAAATACAGATACATACACACACAGGTGTAAAAAATCAGCTGAGTATGACAAATCTTTTTCTTTTTTGTACTTGCAGCTAGCCTCATGGACTTGAAAAAAAACTATCATTTTGTATTGTATTTAACCTATAAAAATGCAGTAAAGTATATAACCCCTCTGAGTTGCACAATAATTCCTGAATGTCTGTTTTTGCACTCACCGAAGTAAGGTTCATTGGGGCATCCCTTCAGACGCACACCTTTGGGGTTTGTCTCAATCAGGAAGTGCCTCACCAGCTCGTTTGTGATGTCGCCAACTGGGGAATCCAGGAAATAAACAAACACAACCTTTACTTTAAGTTACCCCCTTGATGGTTAATAGTTATGTCAGATAGTCAATAAATCTATGGTTAGGAGAAGACTGAAGCTGGTTCTACCTTTCTTGTTCTGCTGGACAGTGGGTGGGGGACAGGCCACCTTCATGGCCAGCCCGTAGGCCCCCCGGAAGGAGTGGCTGTCTCTTATCACAAACGCTCCGGGCTCCCGGTCCCTCAGCAGACTGATGGCTGAGAGGAGGAGGGGGAGGAGAAAGGAGGAGGATGGGGGAGGCAAGTGGAATAGAAGGAGGATGAAAAAGGACAGATAAGAAGGACAGATAAGAGAGAAGAAAAAAAATGAGTAGCATTAATGGCTGGTGGCTCGTAGCCAGTTGGTCATTTTGTAGTTGTTTTTGTATTTATTTGGCAGTTGACGTTCTGCAACTCTCCTGAGTGGCTCAGCCCTTGCAAATCAAACATGTGATGTCCTCTCACCTTGCTCCCTGGTGATGTCTGGCTTGTACCAGAACTTTGAGGTGTCCTGGACAAACTTCACATTCAGCCTAATGTCTGGACACCCATCTTTAGGACAACAGCATAATAGAAATAGTGTTAGGGTTGAAATGGTGTTGTAACAGGTGCTTGCTTTGTGTCATAACTGTATTTTGTGAAGCATCTATTTAGGCTTCATAACGTCTTAAAAGTGGTAATTAATTTAATGTGGGACCGACAATTAAGCGCGTCTCTCACCGTAGATGGAGAACTTGGAGAGGTCTGGGAGCGTGTGAGAGGTGGTCACACCAGGGCTACTGCCCCCACTGGGCAGGGTGGGGGTCTTCCCATCCAGAGTCCCATACGGCAGACCTCCGTTGTTGGATCTCTCCCTGTCTCCACTGGGCATGCGCCTCTTCTCGGGAAGGAGGGGCTGGGGGGAGACGGGGAAGGAGGGCGTGGAGGGGGGTTGATGCCCCGGGGAGCTACTCTGTCGAGACATCGTCCCTTGTCTGTCGTCGGGAGTGGTGTGGCCACTGGTCATCGGATGACGCCCCATTAAAGGACTAGGAGGGACAGCGCTGGAGGTTCTGGGGTTTCGGCCCATCACAGGGCTGCCAGGGACTGCGTCTCTGTTACCATTGGCCGACGGAGTGTGTCGGATCAGGGCTGGGCTGGTTTGACTGGCAAGGCGGCGCTGGAGGGCGGGGCTGGGCGGAGTGTTGGTGGCCACAGTGCGATGGAGGGTGTTAGGGCTGCCAGGCACAGTGTGGAGCCCCATGACGCTCACCTGGGAGCCCTCTGGGGAGGGGGGGCCATGTGGGTAAGGAGGGGTGGAGTGGGACGGGGTCGGGGTGTGCTGGGCGCTGTCCGAGGGTTGGGAGTGGAAGCCGGAGTCAGCCATGGGGTGAATGGGGGACCCCATCCTCATGCTGCAAAGACAGAGAGAGGAATAGAGGATTTGAGGAACAGAGAGCAGGAGAAAGAGAGGGGCAGAAAGAAGGAGAGATACGGAGAGGCAATTTAATGATAGAAGATCAGAACACTAGTTTATTTTATTTTTTTACATCCATCCACATTTACACTACAATATACAAACAACATATTAACACCAGTCTATTCAGTCCAATACAATCTGACACTAGTATTTTACGTTGTCCATATCTTTTTTACATAGTTGCATATATATTTGTGTCCCATTCATAGAATTCCTCCCCCAAAAACTTAAAGAACCATCCACAACTGTTCAAAGAAAGATATATCCTCGGTTTAATGTTAATGTATTATGTATAGAATGTAAGTCTTTACCCCAGGCAGATACTACTCACCCTTCGGGGCTTTGGATGGGGCCACTGGGAGAGAGGGGGGCATTGAAGGGGTGTCCCCTTGAACCCTCATAACCACGACCATCTGTAGAGAACACACACACACACACACACACACACACTCACTGCATTGGCTGCCTTACTCCTTATGGCTGAATTGGGACTTAGCAGGATGCAGTTATGGGGTGACCAACAGAGTGGAACAGGAAAGACAGGAAAGACAGAACAACAATTCTGACAAGGTCATTCCCAAAACAAAACAAAACAAAACAAAACAAAACAAAACAAAAAACAGCAAAAACATCAGGAACATTCAAACTCTTGGATTAATCCTGTGAGATGAAGAGTTTGGAGATGAAATCGCTGGGTGCAGTGACCAACAGTTACAACAATGCGGAGCATCAACAACATCCATCAGTCAAAACCTCCTTGAGGTAATCAACGATCTAACATGATTGGATTGGTCAAAGCACGCTTATTGACTTTGTCAATCTAGTCATGTCAAATCTGATTTCTTCGAGGAAGGAAGGATACATTAGAGCATTCAGACAGGGCCCAGGGTCTTTAAAACATGGCTAGACAACACAAAGGATTATGGATACACAGTGTGACTGTAATAAGAGGAGGGTGCCACTTGTTGCGACAGAAACGCCCTTACCTTGCTCCCCATCGCTAAGAGATTCAGAATCTGACC
>NC_139668.1:11964342-12019342 GCF_951799395.1 Argentina silus | reverse complement strand
AGGGCCCGGAGCCGGACGTGTGTGGTAGAGCTCGGGGGTGTGTGTCGGGGTAGTGACAATGTGGGGCGGGTATGTTGTGGCGTTGGGCCTGTGAGGAGTGTAAGACATTGGGGACTCCATGACGGGACTCTGGACGGGTGATGTGGACACGTGGCCTGTGGACCTCAGCGGCTGTCCAAATGCGTTTGCGTTTACCGGCGCCGCATTGTTGTAGCCGTGGATGGCCGAGTCTGCCTGGTAGGATGGCCTGGCCAGGGTCTGGGAGAAGGGCACCTGGGCTGGACCCACACTGTTCTCCCCAAAGGGGGCGCTGTAGGACTTGGGCACCTGCGTGTTCACTGGGTCCAGATCCAGCATCAGCATGTTAAGGGCATCAATGGACTGCTCAATGTCGTGCTGCGAGGGGGGGAAATGGGGGAGACTGTGGGTGGACTGCAGGGGCGGACCGAAGGGGTCATCTGGGAGGCTGTACTGGTGCCACGTGTTCAGCCCCCTCTGAACCGCCTCCCTGCTACTGGTACTCCTTTCTGGGGCACGGGGCATTGTGGGGCCCGGCTCGGGGGTCCCAGTCAGCGGGGCCCCGAAGGACTGGGAGTGGTACATCCCTCCATTCTGGTAACTGTCATAACCCTCCTGAGGTGAAGCGTTCATTATCCGCTCCTGTGCCGAGGTGGAAGTCCGTACCCGGTGAACGGGCATCTCCCGCACTTCTCGCAACTTGTCTCCTAGAACGCCCCTCTCCAGATACGGCCCGTCGTTCTGCCCGTTGACGGGCGTCTCTGATTGGTAGTAAAGCTCAGCCGGCGTGGCCTGGCCCTCCAATGAGGAGAGTGTTCCCAAGCTGTCCACGCTGTTGCCCTCCTGGCTGATGGGCAGCTCGTCGTCCAAGATGTCCGTCTCCCGTTCCTCTGTGGAGGGGGGGGCCCCGATGAGGCGTGTGTGTCCGTTGACGTGCACCTGGGCTGGGACGAGGTGGCGCACTCCTCCCCCGGGGCTGGTGGAAGTGGCCAGGTAAGCTTGACGCTGGAGCATGGGGGCCTCCAGGCCACTCAGCAGCTGGTCCAGCTCTCTCTTCTCTTGGGGGCTGAGAGGAGGGTGACCACCCGCTGTGTGGTTGTGGTTGTGGTTGTGGTTCACCCCACCCTGGAGGGACTGGCTGTGGTCATCAGTACGGTCAGTCTTGATGGACGCGGTCGAATTCCCTGAGTCGCTGCTTACTGACAGGGCATGGTCGACTGTGGGCAGGGAGGCGTGGCCCACTACTGGGAGGGTGTGGTCAGAGTTTGGAAGGGTGTGATCAGTGTGTTGGAGGGTGTGGTCTGCGTTGGTCAAGGAATTGTCGAGGACAGGGAGGCCGTTGATGGTGACCACACCCTCAAGGGACTCTTTCTTGCGGACTCTGGCATAGAGGCTGCCATCGAGTGGGCCTTCAGTGTGAACCACGTCTGAAATAAGAGAATAGGAATATAAATCAAACACAGAAGCACCAAAAGAGGAAGAACTAACAAATTCCTAATATAACTCACATACACACACAAAGTAAGCCTCCTGCTAAAGCTGGTAAGGCTGGACCAGAGCACTGAGTCACCCATGGAAAAGAGGAGTCACTGCATTTACTGCCCTCTAAGATTCAAACAACCAGTCTCTGCTGCCTCCCCCACACACACATACATGGTGGAGTTCCAAAAACAGCCCCATCCCCTCTGACCCCACACCATGATAAGTGGGGGGTCTGAGCCCAAGGCACTGTCACTGAGAAACAGCTGGCCGTTCCATGGTGATGGAACAGAAAAGGTTCCCAGCTCAGGGCAGGGCAGGAACCAGAACAAAACATGTATGAGAATTGCCACGTTACAGCATCAAATATTCCTTATATTCCCTAGCGTACATTAACAGTGGATTGCTGTGCTCCTCGTATCACAAAAACTTCCAAGTGAAGAAAATAGATGAAGCAGCACATTAACCCTTCAACAGACACAATAATGACAAGTTAATGGTTGTAATTTGAATAAAAACATGATAACCTATCACACAAGCCAGTGTGACAAAGGGTTAGGGTTAGGGTTAACTACCATTTTATGAAGCTCTGATTGTGTATACAGTCAAACAATCAATCTGATTTAAGCCAAAAATACTTTTCTGTTTTTGTATGGAGACGTCATAATATAACTTTTCCCATGTGGATGTCAATTTCATCACGCCTGATTTAAGGCCAGCATTTCTGTTAAAAGTAACCTCTCCCCCCTAATCTTTGACAGCAGTTCCCTGGCAACATCAAACATCTACATCCTGTACCAATGCAGATCCCTCCAGTACCGAAACCTTAACATGCCTACAATTTGTTTGCCTGTCTTTAAAAAGAAGCTCCATCTGTTTCAACTGATTTTTTTAACACCTGCTTAGAAGAAAATGTGTCACAATCAGGAGCAGATTATAAACATGTGCTCGGGGTCCAAATCGAGGGACCACAGAGACACATGGTAAAGTGCTCTGACTAAAGCTATTTCAGTGTCCATGTCAACAACACTATGGTGTAAGAGAAACAGAGTATACCCATCTTATCACCTTTTAAATACAGATAAACTAGGCGGGGTGTTCCTTGTGCTGCTGTAACCCCATGACTGCCCAGTCCAACACAGTTCAACTGCTAACCCACTCCTAGTGAAGTCCGAAGCCTATTGTGTCTCAATAGTTAGCTTGCTTTCTTTCCTCAAGCAATTTCCTTCATTGGGAGATTGCACGGCTCATTTTCACCGCGCTCCGTCCAGGTTCAATCCAAGCCAGATTGGCTAATCTAAATGATCCAGACCTCCAAAGGAGGCATGAGAACAACGTGATTTGGAGGTACGGCTATGCGAGACTAGGATGTGACAGATGGAGGACACTTTCATGATCCAGTTCCTTTGGAAAAGAGTAGGGAGACAAAGCCCATGTACGGTCCAAATGTATACGAAAGCTTTCCTTACCTGAAGCTATCCCTCTTCTCCTTCTCAACTTGATGAGTTAGACTTCAATCACTATGGGTTTGGTTGAGAATAATTGGAACAGTCCTTCACTAGGGAAATTATTCAGTGGATACTGTGATAGTTGCGCGAGCCCTCTGCTTGCTTCACTGCTCCATGGGTTGGGAGGCAACTGAGATGTGCTGTCTGTCACCTATCCAGTTTTGGGATTGGGTGAGGTAGATGGGTGAGGTGGGGCTATTCCAGTCTTTGGTTGGAAGGGGTGAGCTGGCCGAGTGGAATCTCTCTGACACTAGTTCCTGGCAGTGGGAGTGACCCGTCTACTCCCTATGGAACTACAGCCCTCACACCAATCAGCCTGAGCCCAGGACTGACTTCCAGTGACATCACCCACCCCCACACTGAGGGTTTCCCTGGTTCATATACTCTCTCACGCCCTCGCTCACCTTACTCTCTCTCTGTCTCTCATACACACACACACGCGCGCACACACACGCGCGCGCGCGCACACACACACACACACACACACACACACACACACACACACAGTGCGAGGGTGGCCTTATACAGAGGAGTGAAAAGTCATAAGCATTCCATGGAAACCCTAGACAGAGGCTGACACTTTTCCAGCCGTTGGTTTCTGTATAGGAGGGGCAGTTCAGGCAAACTGGGACTGGACATAGAAAGGATTAACCAACAGAGGGAAAACAAGCCCACATAGTGGTCAAAACATTGCAGGGTATAGTTATCGCTCTGCTCATGAGGTTTGGGTATAGTTATTAGGAGCCCTGCATCTCAGTCTCAGAGCTAACATCAGAGTGGCCAAAGAGTTTGACATGTTCTCCTAACTCGGAAAGGAAGTACGGTTCCAAAAGTGTGCCTGGAATGAGTGGCACTTGGTAGATGTACGTCATCGGGTCATAGCCTTCACATTTTGCTCATACCCGAGGCGTGTGAAGGTATGGCCATTGGGGACACTCACAACTGATGGACGAGACCCTTGCACACACAATGCTCATGGTCTCAAAAGAGAGTATATATGCATACAAAACACTTTGTGTGTGACTGAGGTGGTTCGGTGAACCTTGCTCTTGTGATGAGTTACGTTGCCCGAGACCTGAAAACTGATGTTAGCTCCACAAGTGTATGTGTAGGCTTTAGCTCAGCAGGCTAACACAGTCTCCTCTCACAGGCAACCCAAGTTCAAGCAGGGTCTGTAACACATACATGCATGTGCACGTCCTGTATGTAGGCACCGAATAAACTGTGCTGTATGTAGGCACCATTGAATTACGTCCCACCCCGTCTATTTGAAATATGGCTATTTTGGGCAACTTTGCTCACTGTTTTACACAAGGACATACAGGAGACAGCGTCTCTCTCTATAATAAAAACAGGCTATTTATCAGGCTATGGATTGATAGATGGATTTTATGTGAGCCAAAAATGTCTCAGCTCAGCAGGATGTCTGAGTTATTTGGATGGCAGTACCTATAGATACCCTTCCCTTAAAAACAAACACCAATACCGTTTTTAGGATATTAAGTCTTGGTTGATCCATGATAATGCTTTGCAGTATGTTAGCCTACATTAGCTGTGGTTTTGAAACAAAGACAGGGCTATATATCTCCTTTACATCAAACATGAATTCAACTGGCACAAATAGCTAGCTACTGTAGTCAGACAACGTAGATGCCATTCCCTTTAGACTACACTCCAATGAGGTACACTGTTTGTCCATTTGCCAGATTTAGTCCTGTGGTCAGAGCTGAGGCAGGCATCTCCCTTGAGGGCATCACTGATCGGGCACAGAGTTGACAGGCTCATATCTAGAGAGTTTGGCCAACGTGAGAGCTGGACGCCATTTAGGCATTTTGATATCGGTCAATGACTTATACACTCTCTCTCTCTCACTCACTCACTCACTCACTCACCTCATTCACACACACACACACACACACACACACACACCACCTGCTCTTTTGCAGTATTCTCCTATGTAATGTGTCCCATGGCCTCCATGAAAGCATAAGCCCCCGTGCCTGATGCCAGAGCGTGTGTCCCACTGGCACATGACCACCTAGGAAGCCATTAAAAGGCCATTAAACACCCTCAGGCTCCAAACACCTGTGCCCAATGGTTTATTATAAATAGACAATGCTTCACAGCATCAGAACAGCACATTTACAAAGTGCAAAACTTAACAATTAAAAAATCCGGATCTACACGTCCAAAGCCAAGGGGACTTCTTATCATCCATTCACTGCAGTTCTCGTAATATCCCACAACGACCTGCCCACCCCTGCTATCAAGATCACTGTTTTCATTCATTGCCCACCTATTCCCTGAATATTCCCTTATTTCTATCATAGTTAACCATGGACGGTATGTATGACCATAGTCATCCATGACATCCATGACTATGACCATAGTCATCCATCAAGACATAGTAGGGCCAGTTCACAGAACCTAGCTAGATTGCATCTGATGTCCATCTGACATCAGTTTACTGGGAAGCAACAGACTAGAGGCAGCGTAGAAACAATGGACCTATTCTAGTTCACTTATGCAAAAACGGATGTCCTCAAACCCATTTCCTCGTTCTAATTGGACCTTATTCAAAAGCAGTAGGGCAGCAATTACTACACAAGCTTACATGTCAAATACAGTAGCCTAGTTAAATACTTTCCATTGTCCCAAAATCACCTGCTTTTGCAGTATTGTTTAGTCACTGTCTGGCAATATCAGTATGACTAACAAGACAAATCGGAAGCTAACTGTGGTGCAACATCCAGTACAGGAACACTAGCACAGCACACCTCGTCCCTGACAACACATAAATCAATTCCAACCATGAAGACACCATATCAGCTAGCATAGCTGGCTAGCCGCAGGGGGGCTGGGTTCTGTTTGACAGTGTTAATGGGTCAGCATGAATGTGTCTGAGGGTTTGGACCAGTTGGACCGTGACCACGATCTGTGTCTCTGTCCCTATAATTGTCCTGATAATGAGTGTGGGAAAATACACCACTCACTCAAAGAGGATTCCCTGTATGATGTCTAGAGAGACACACAACCCCTCCCCCCCCCCCCCCCCCCTACACACACACACACACACCAATCCAAACATGTTCTTAGTTAAAGTTCCACTTTCAAAGACTGCAAGAGGAATGTTGTCTTCCCTTGAGTCTGCCTTGGACTTACTATGGGTTTGACAGAGGAAACAAGACACATGACCTCATACTGTAAATGCCCACACACACACAGCTCTATTTATGAGGGTAGCTGACCCACAGATGGTGCAGGCTTGTGGGATAGGCCCATGCCACCTCTCTCTCTCTCTCACATACATTCTCTCTCACTGTAAGATAGAAAACAGAGAGGAGAGAGAAAGAAGGGGGTCTAGGGGTCTATCAGGTATGTCTTCTAGGGGTCTATCAGGTATGACTGACTCAACCCTGACTCATCTAGTTAGCAACAGCCCGTTCCATCTCCCTCTCTCTCTCTCTCTCTATCACACACGAACACATGTCCCCAATGCATGATGTCATCTCCTAACCCTGTCAGACTTGGGCCAGCCATGGGGCATCTCTCAAAGGGATATGACACCCACCTTCATGGCTTTGATATCGCTGTGACGACGGCTGGTCTGCATTCCATCACCTTGTAGGCGGGTTGACTGATGACCGACTGACATCAAGAACACTGACATAATGTCTGTGTGTGTGCATGTGTGTGTGTGTGTGTGTGTGTGTGTGTGTGTCTGAGGGATATCTGTCTGTCCATCTTCATCTGTCACTCAGTCTATCTCTTTCTGTCATGACTGATACTGTATCAGTAACTGTCATAAAAATAACTGACATGGAGCTATCCGTCTGCCTGTCTGTCAGTCTGTCTGTCTTTGAGGTGCTATGACTATCATATCAGTAACTGTCACGAAGATATCTCTGTATGTCTGCCTGTCTGCCTGCCTGCCTGCCTGTCAGTCTGTCAGTCTGTCTGCCTGCTTGTCAGTCTGTCTGGGAGTACTGATCTGTAAGAATGACATACAGCAGAAATTTGGCTCCCTAGCTATATGCAAAGGGGTGGGGGCAGAGGAGCCGAATCCTATCGGCAATGTAAGTTCCTTCACTTGTCATGCCAATGAAGCTTCCTGTATTGAGATGCTGTGTTACATTGGGAGACATGAGAAACAGTTAGAGACACTGAGAGCAGAAGTGTGGGAAGGCTAGAAGAGACACAGAAACAGGGAGAGACTCAGAGAACAATGTGTGGGGGGGTATTGAGCGAGATAGTGAGTGAGAGATCGAGAAAGGCATTGATGGATACTGAGACAGAGAGAAGAAGAAGAAGAATACTTTATTGTCCATTACACAGGTGAAACAGAAATGTGACACGCACACGCGCACGCGCGCACACACACACACACACACACACACACACACACACACACACACACACACACACACAGACACACACACACACATATCCCCAGAGACGTCATAGCACAGAGAGAGAGAGACAGTGAGAAACAGTGAAAGACACTGAGAGACACTGAGAGCTGAGGTAGGGGGCTCAGAGGGTGGGATGTGAACCTGCTGCTGTAGCTCACTGTCCTGTCACTGAGAGGTCTGACTAGAGGGGTCCTTCACTTATATATGGGCTCCTTTATGTAAGAGCAAGCCCCCTTTTAACACTACTTGTGGTGTGCAAGCAGACACTCCACTCTGCTGCATGCACCGACTTAGCCAATAAAGTAAAAGAGTGTCTACGCTACAGTGACAATGTAGAATAACATGTACTGTATATAAAGCCACCAGTCAAAATCCTTCTATCAATGGTTACATTCATACTCAAGCTCAATAGGTCTTCAGACGTTACGAAGCCAAGGAGCTAAATAGTTGTGGTTTGCCATAATTGTAGACAGTTTACAAAATGTTCCACACATAAATTGGCCACTCAATAATTCAAAGTGTAAGTGTACTGTAAGCAACACTGTTGACATGGAAACAAAATAAAGGAATATTCCGAACCTCGCGTCTGCAGACAGAGAAAACCAACAGAAACCTTGCAAATCTTTACTCTATATGTCATTCTATATCATGATATCCTCCACAGGTTGAAACTCTGAACTTCTACCAACCAAGCAAACACAAAGATCTTTGTCCAAGACTAGAAGCCAAACTCTTCGACCCTTCTATAACACAATGCAAGCAATGCAGTGAGATCATAGGAATCAAAGGCATCCTCAAAAGAACCACCTCCACAGTGGTCACCGACTAATTATCGCATTAACCCCATCAAAACTGGAATGGGAGTTATCCCCCAACCCCAAGGCCTGCCTACTTACCGGTTAATACAGCTCAGCCAGTCTCCTTCGCCTCTGCGCTGGGCGTCATTCTCTTCACTCTTTCTCTCACTCCTAATGTCGTTCCTACCCCACTGACAGTTAGCTAACAAAAGGGGCTTTAGTCCTACTGAGGCTGTTTGAGTCGCTTTGCCTCTGTGTTTCCCACTCTCGTTCTCTCTCTCTCTCTCTCTCTCTCTCTCTCTCTCTCTCTCGTTCTCTCTCTCTAGCCAGCTATTCCAGACATGCCCTGGGCCGTGCCACAGCCAAATATGGGAGGAGGGCAGTAAACAAGGAGCCACAGTCTGTGCTGTCATGGCACGCTGCTGAGCTCCTCACACACAGCGACACACAGACACACAGACACACACACACACACACACATGAGCAGGGACACACACACACACACACACACACACAGAGACACACACACGAGCAGGGACACACACACACACACACACACACAGAGACACACACACACACACAAAGACAGATGGACAGACATCCCCAGTCATGAACATACTGCTCTACCATCTCTCTCATGTGTTTTGCCAACCGCAGATGTTAATTATGGTTGCTTTGATGTGCCTGAGCATTGTGTAGACGGAGCTACTGTAAGCTTGCCTGAGACCTGACAGCTCACACGACTCATTAGCATAGGCTTTAGTTCAGTAGGCTAACACACTTACTGTGACAACCCATTTAGCACAGTGTCCTGGTGTGGAGTCATGACATCCATCTTACATAATTCCCTCTGATAGTGTAGTGGAGAGATGTGTCTGGTCACCAAACTGTAGCCAGAGAGTTGGCCTCTTAGGGTTTTAACCCCGGGGTCAACAGCTGCTGCACTACTGGGCTATTAGTGGAGCAAAGACAAGCATATAAGGGGCACCACAACATACACACGCACACACACACACACACACGCACACACACACACACAGTTACTGTCAGTGCAAGCTAAGGACACACCTCAAAACAGTTGCTAAAAGTGCATACACACACACACACACACACACAAAGAAATCAATGACTGACTATGATTTAGAAAAGCTGCTATGCCTGTACATCATCATGGATTAGTAATGTGTTACCCCATGAATATGTGTCAACAATCTTGTTATTCGCAAAGAACATTTAAAAGAGGCTTATCTTTCATTTGGGCCTTTCATGTGAATTCCGCAAAGGTCATTGGCATAGCTGTGTACACAATGACTCGTCCGAGAGCCAGCCATGACTTACAGACATATACACGACTTACAGACATATACACGTCAACACCTGAGGATGAGACGGCCATTTAACACACAGACAAATAACACCGCCTTAGTTCTTTTAATGCCATGTGACGAGTGACTGTGTCGCGCCAGTGAGCCATGTGAAAACACTCCATTTGTCCAGAAGCTTCTGAAACCTAGCTAGCAACATAGCGTCACTTGTCCCTCTGTGTTTTCGACCTTCACCTGACCCCTCGACCTACACGCTGTGATCAAAGAAGGGAATGAGTGGGGAGGACCAGAGTTTATTTTCAGACCAGACCCCTTGGTGAAGAACTGTTAAGATGGGCCAAACAGCTAGTGACTAGAGAGCTAACGCTCATTAGACCTTTCTTGTCTTGCCATGTGAAAAATGAATACATTTTATAGCCAACTCCACAAAACAACAAAGTCCTTTGCAAGTATTTGCCAGATGCATTTTAGCTGTACAGCTAAAATTTCAGTTGTTTTTGCATATCGAGGCCACATCCTTGGGACGCTTATGTCTTTAACCTGCCAAACAAACCATGACTGGTTCACTTCCACCCTGAGACAAATTGAACGACCACACAGTATTCTAGCAAGACTTCACCACTGTGATTTTTCAGATCCAACTTGCTAGAGTGGAGTCCGCAATTAGCGAAATGAACTGGCAAACCGTTTTCTGCTGAGCAAACACGACCAAAACGACAAGAATAAAACTACCAACACCAGCATTTCCAATGACCTTTTTACATAGCAATTACGACAAGAGTTCTCCAGGGAACTCAATAAAAATGAATTGGCTTATTCAAGCCAGAAAAAGACCCGTAAAAAGATTATTGCTGCACCAAAATGGCCTCCGAGGCTCGAATCGGTGGGTTTGTCCCAGCCTGTACTCTGCACGTGAGGGGCATCGGGGTGGCATAACAAGCCCACATGCCCTCACAGTATCCTGTGTCTTCTCCGGTCCACGTTCTCCCAGGGTGGTGAGAGGTCCCTAGGTTTCCTGACCCCAACACATGCACACACAGTGAGGCAGGAGAGCAGGAAGGTGGAGGTGTGTGGTGGGGAGGGGCGTGTGCGGAGGGGGGGGGGGGTGTCAGGTTACACCCCTCTGGTGTGCCAGCAGAGAGACTGACGCCCACCTATTTCTGCAGCAGCTATTTAAAGGGGTGATTGACAGCCTGCATTGGGGGGGGGGGTCCTCTCTAGCAGCTGAGAAGGAGAGGGTGGAGTAGGGGGGGCAGGGGAGTATGAACTGATAAACAGTGTAACAACAAAGTAAGTAAGTTGAACTAATTGTTGAACATTTAGCTTCAGGTTTAGGATGGTTGGGTTACCAAGGTGCTGTACTTTCAACTGTTTCTACCATTGCCAAATGGTGAGGACTTGGGGACAGAGGGAGAGATGAAGTGTATGATGGGCAAATGGGCAGAGGAGAGGGAGGGGGGGAGGGTGCAACGGAAGTGTCATGACCCACATGTCATGGCCCCTCATGAAATGGGCAAACTGCTGTCAAACTCCTTCTTGGCCCGAAGTTGGACTTGCATTTACGTGGGACCACACCAGATCTACTGATCAAGCAAGGTACCACACACAGCCTGTCTCTTGCAACTGAACACCTCAATTCGCGCACACTCTATGCCACAGCATGAAGTGTGGCTCTAAACTAGCCAAAGGCTATTTAAATGACAAATGAGTATGAAGACTCTATTAACAGCTGTAGATGAGTGTAGACAACCAATGCATCAAACTCAGTCTGACAGTGCAGTGTGTGTGTGTGTGTGCATGTGTTGGTGTGTTGGTGTGTGTGTGTGTGTGTGTGTTGGTGTGTGTGTGTGTGTGTGTGTGTGTGTGTGTGTGTGGGTGCGTGTGTGCATGTGTGTAGTTTTGGTGCTTGGTGCTGACCATCTGTAGTGTCCTCACAGCGCCGGTTGAAGTTCTCGTAGGAGTCCCAGCGGATCAAGGGGTCTTGGGTGTTGTAGTCAACAGACACACTTGGGCCATTCTCAAGGTGACCTAAACCTGGGAGACACAAAGCCAGTTTGGTAGTGAGGTCTTTAAGAGAAGACCAACAGTAGGTGTGCAAAGTAAACTGCTACCTGCTTGATACTGCAAAGACCATCAACGGTCATTAAATCTATTCATCTATTTTATAATAGTTATCTATAGGTCTAACTTTTATTTTGTCAGGTAAGCAGTTGAAAACAAAGCATCGGAAAATAGCAACAAAGGTAAACAACGATTACCCATAATTACCTGTCCCTTTTATTTTCTCTGGCCCAAAGGAAAAGACAAACTCAACCTTTCCATACTCAGGAAACCTCTCATCTGTCAAGGAAAACACACACACACAATTATAGTAAGTTGGATTTAATGTCCTTCAATGGACGTCATCCAACACAGGCAGGCTCATGGATGCATGTACACACACATCCACATCCACATCCACACACACACACACACACACACACACACACACACACACACACACACACACACACACACACACACACACACACACACACACCTACCTTTGAAGGTCTCGTCTAGCTCGTTCTTCCCGAAGACCACTCCCAGGTCGTGAATGGCACAGGTGTGGAACTGCACCCGGAACACCACATCCCTGCTAGGGTTCCTGAACCGCTTGTGGTAACACTTCAGCTACAGGAGGAGGAGGAGGAGAGGGGGGGGGGGGCACAGTGAGTAGGAAGGAGAGGAGGAGGACGAGGAGAAGGACCATTAACATTTATGTTTTTAAACGGAGGGGTGGGTCATTTTATGAATTCTGTGGTTTACACTTCCTCTCTTTTCTCACGCAGAATGTAAATTCCTACAGTTGCCTACGTGATGTTTTGCCTGAGGAGTCTTCAAGTTGTTGTTATTTTAATGTTGGATGTATTACAGATATCCTTTTAATTCGTTACTGCTTAACTTGTATTAACTCTACTTGTAATAATTGCAATTATCACATTATGAGGAAATGGTTGTGTGGAAATTGTTGCCATTTGATTGGTCATGCAACCTTATTTGTATTCTCCCTGTTTCCCACCACAACCTTACAGTATGCCTGACAATGGTCTGTGACCGATTAAAACAGCTTAAAACGATTAAAACGTATTCCATTGCAAGCAAAGACAGTGTAATGCGGGAGCCTCTCCAAAGACCATGGGATGGTGCTGCGAGTGTTTACCACTCCATTTGAAAAGAGGGGCTTGTACAGATGTGATCCAATAGTGACTTCAGCGAGTAGGAACACAGATTGTGCGTCCCATCATGAGGGGTCTCTCTCATCTCCTTCAAAGAACCTTTTTCCTGACTACATTTTTTCCTGACTGTGTGAACTTCACAAAGAAAAACTCTAGGCCTTAAGGTACAGTAAAGGCAGGTCTTGTGCCCAGGAAAAGCTCAGGGCCCTGAATAAAGCAAAAATACATATATAAATCAAAATATATATATATAGAAAACAATTCTAGCAACAATTCAGTTGGTGTTGTATCTGTCTTACCAGAATGTCGCCCTTCAGGAGCAGGCCAGGTTCAATGGTGATGCAGATGCTGGTGTGGCTGTCCCCTTGGACATTGCTGTGGAAACAACACAGTCCAATTAATTAAAATCACTTCATTATGTCATTGCAGGGGGAATGTTTGGTTGCTTCATGGTTGGGGGGTTGTGGGGGGGGGGACGCACTCATTTCCGTTCCGTGTTATTTTGGTGGTGAGGACCAAGCTGCATGGGGTGGTGACTGGGAGGCGTCAATGACACCCGATCCGCCTTCCGTACCAGCATTTGAATGCACAAACACACTAACATGTGCAAACGGATACACACATGAAAACACACACACATGCACACACACGCACAGGTGAGGATAACAACAGGCTAATCTCTTAACTAGGGGTCACAGGCTTGAAAGTCCTGCAGCCAGAGGGAGAGAGTGAGAGAGGAGGGGAGACATATGCTCACTCAAATACACAAACACATAGAAAAAATAGAAAAGCCTCATACTATATCCCTGACGTGTAGACTGGCTGCATCGCCTGGAAGATCTTCAGGAACGGACGGCAGCCTGAGAGGGAGAAGAAACATGTTCAAGAGCTAAACAATACTAAGCACTTTGCAACTAAATGACTACAGTAGCAGGGCATCTCTATGAAAGGTGATTACTGATTACGACGAGTCTATAAAGCCTATTATGTGTACACATTGAATTCCATGCAAATCTATGTCATCTTAATATAAAATAGCAAAGATTTATATATATAAAAAATAGAGATTAGGGACATCAGGTGGCTACTCTACTTACCTCCTTTGGACTCAAAGTTGGGGATCCCGTGCATGATGACGTGATGAAGGAACAGAGGCTTGTTGTTGATCTTGATGTGTCCAGAGAGCAGGCCGCTGAAGTAACGCACATACCTGTGGGTGGACACACAAGGGGATGTCGAGGGCTGTCAATATCATCACTAGCATAACACAGAGTGAGGCTGTGTACCATGTATTCTCAAAGTTATGATAGTGTGCTGTTACATAAGACTTGCCCCAAGGAAAGCACTGAACCAGACCAGCGGTTTCAAGCTTGTGTTGATAGTTTGGTGTATAAGGAGGTATCACAACTATGATTTTAGCTTTCGATTGGCCATTGTACCACAGACAATCAAAAGAAAAGATGATGAGAAGAAAATAAATGATAAAGAAGGAAAAGGAGAGATAAGAAAACGAGAACAAAAAGGAGATGAAGAGTCCTGAACTTCATATATGTCTACACACAAAAAAGGCCAATATACAATGCATTCGGAAAGTATTCAGACCCCTTCACTTTTTCCACATTTTGTTATGTTACAGCCTTATTCTAAAACGGATTAAATTCATTTTTTCCCTCATCAATCTTCACACAATACCCCATAATGACAAAGCCAAAACAGGTTTTTAGAAATGTTTGCTAATTTATTAAAAATAAAAAACGTGGAAAAAGTGAAGGGGTCTGAATACTTTCCGAATGCACTGTACTGTCCTGTTTTATACCCCCGGTCCCATTCCCCTAACACAGCAGGCCAACTCTCAACATTTACAGCCCAAATCAGCCAAGATGGAACCACATGGGCCCCTGCATCTCTTTCAGTCTGATTATTACCCATGTTGCCACAAACTGCAGAACAGGCAAAAAAATGTGAATAATAAACGACAAAAGACGTTTCGCACACTATGGAAAATGTCAATGTGAATTAGAGTCTACAAGCGGCAGGCGGGCAGGCGGGCAGGCAGGGTCCTGTTGGGGTGGTGCGGTCTGCCTGTTAATGATGATAATGATGATCATACAGAGCATGACCTTTGTAAGAGGGGTCACTCTACCCAGCCACCCCTGTGCTGGGCTGTCACTGGCCAGATGGTTGAACCTTCCATATTCAATTAGGTCAGGGCAGGAAGCAATAAAAGCCCAGCTGGGATGGGTGAGGAGCTCTGTGTGTGTGTGTGAATGTGTGTGTGAATGTGTGTTGTGTGTGTGTGTGTGTGTACGCACATGTAACACAGCATCACTGGCATACACCCAGAGAGATTTGTAAACTGTCATCAGTGTTGCGCTCAAAACAATCCTATTATAACCTGGAGGGAAATTCTCCATTCAAACAACAACAACAATGGCATTTGAAATCTCGGGAATTGGCAGAACTCAGCATTTCTAGTGCTGCAATCCAGCTACCCCCCCACCCCTTCTCCAAGTTAATGTCACACATGCCAGCCCGTAATAAGCACAGACCGTAGGGCATTGGTTATGGGACAATTATATCTGAGGGAGGAAATAGCATGCGGCAGGACGGAGAGGTAGAGGAGAGGCCAGGCCTACTGTTATCCTGCCTGCTTGGCTGTGTGCCTGCTGAAGACGTGGTGGTGGTGGGGGGGGTTCCTGGATAATTGCCCGTAGCTACTGGTTCTGAGAGGGTCAGTGTTTAGTGGCAACGCATCATGGTTGATGGTTAGGCATGGGGGAGGGGAGGGAGAGGCCCCCAGAAGAGAGGAGGGCTCTAGTAAGTCCACTGGTGCCCTACAGTCCACTAAGCATTCATCTAGAGATCAATCATCAATTAGAAAGTGAGAGTGTCCAGTGGTTTAGCGCCACTTTCTCCAGAGCACATGTTGCTTCCTCGCAGCGGTGGTTTGAATCCCGCCACCTTCCTTCCTGTGTCCAACCCCTTACTACTGTATAACCCACTACTGTGTAACCCACTGCTCCAAGTTTTTTTTTCAATTGTAAATAAATGTCCATTCTTTTGGGAAAAGGAAAATGAAAAAAACATGAATTGCTACCATTGACTCCCAGACTCAGACAGTGAGGGGACATGGATGAACTCTTAAACCTTGTAATTTGAAACGAAAGAAGCCTCTCGCTTTCCAAAAAAGCATTTTTCCTCAATTACGTCAATTAGGCTTCATTTGGAGATAAAGGGAACAAAAAGACAGAGGTATTTCCCCTCTGAAACGCATTAGGGGGGAAGGATAGAAGCATAGAGGGATAGAGGGACAGAGGAGAGGGAAATGGCCTTTGGAACAATGACATTCATTGACTGGATCCCAACCTGAAGTATGATGCCCTTCCTTTTGCCTTTGTTGACGTCTCTTTGAGAATGAGTCAATGGGGTGAAGGGTGCACATTCTCATGTTGGAGTGTGACCACAGTTCAGAACAGTGAAGAATGCAACCGGGGGTGAAACTCCATGAGGAAAATTGTTTGTGTGACAGACAGGAAGTGAAATGCTAATGTAACTGACCTTTTTTGGGACGGTTGACCCACAGGAAGTGCTTTGTCTTCATAGAAGCGTCTCATGGCGAACCTGTCCAATGCCTGGTCCGCACTGCCACCAACAGGAGAGATGTGTCATTATCGGTTGAGAATTGTCCCCTCATGATCAAGAACAGGTTCCCAGTGGCCTCTCATTCCTCTGTGAAACTGTAAGATCCCTTCTGTGTCCCCCCCCCCCCCACCCTTAAACATCTGGAGCCTCAAAAGATGATGACATTCATAGTGTTTCTCTGTTCGAGCCAAAGAAAAAGCACAAACAGAATGTTTTTCCCATAATAATCACATCAGTTTTTAATTTGAGGCCCTGATGTTCTCTTAGTCAATCTATCTGTTCTAGAACTGTGCACTTGTCCTTACACCACCCCATGCTATTGTCAGAGCTAAAGCTCTGGTGGAGTGGGGCCTCGTGGAGTGAGGCCATAGGGAATCAATTAAATGAGAATGAGCAAATGTCTGTGTTATGTCATATGGTTTAAAGCACGCGTATAGAAGTGACTTGTACCTGGCTGATATATTGCTGTAATGCATATACGCAGCCACCACCACACCTGTTCTTCCACGATTCCCCTGCAGAGAGAGGAGAGAGAGAGAGAGAGAGAGAGAGAGAGAGAGAGAGAGAGAGAGAGAGAGAGAGAGACAAGGGTATTTTAGGGACACGATTTAAGGCTGAACGACATTTGTACCTGGAGAGTAGAAACATTTATACTGCACAGTGTGAATTAGATTTGAATGACTAGGCTATTTTCACTCCAACTGGCAGAAATTGAATTTGATATATCTGCCTCTCTACATATCCACCGTCACAATGACATTCTTTGTTGTACACTTAAAATAGAAATGGAGACACAGGACAACATGTTGACCCTTTGCTCTACAACAGCATGTGGAACACTTGATGAAGTGCATTTAATCGAATGAGGTTTTCTGAATACAGTCTCAGTTTTTCCCCCCTTTGACAAAAAGCTTCAATTTCAGCACAGAGGGGAAAAGCTGTAAGGGTAACCATGGCGATCTTCTGTTTGCTACTGCTCGTTGGATATATTTCATAGAATGTTCTATTTACACTGAATGAAACATTCCACCCACAGACTTATCGAGTTACGGTTCAGTCTACAGCTGACACTGACTCAAACTCAAACTTGAATTGATTGAGACTGCTTTTTCTCCCTCTCCTTTTGATGAAAGTACTTTTTGCAGTTGACATTGGATCGTTTATGGCAAGTCATATGATGGCAGATTGGTCTTGCCAGGTTGCAGAGGCTGCGTTGCCAAAACACTGGCAGCACAGTCGACATTTGAGTCCAGTTACTCTGCTGTTTACAATATATCTTTATGATTATGGACTAATATGAACAGTATCTGTACTAAGGGCCATTTACATGATTTTCACAGTCACTGCTAGAATGAGAATCTCCCATATAGCAATGTAATTATTTCTACACCCATTAAGAAGAATATAAGCCGATATCCCCGGCAGTAGAAAAAAATGCACAAGGTGTGACCTTATCCGAAGGCCAAACATTAAGCATTTGATGTTCTCTGACAATATTATACATTTGCATGTTATGTCATTTGTGTTATTTTCAAATTGGCTACGTTCAACACTTCAATATAATAATAGGTTTTGCAATATGATTCATCTACGAAATCAGATGGTGTTGTTTTTTTATCTGAAGTGATTTGATGGGTATAAGTGATTTTGCAAAACCTTCACTGAACCTGAGGGCAAGGTTGAGCTACCTACTTACATCTGTCTAAACCTTTTATATGAACATTAAGTGCCTAGAGGGTAAGGACTAGGGGCTAGGGACTAGGGGCTAGGGGCTGTTTCTAGACAGGGCCTCTCTCTCCTAGCTCTGAATGAGGGGCTGGCCAGAGAGCACCCTCTACTGTCAGTACCACAGTGCGTCACAAGATAAGCTGAGGCCACTAATCCAGTTCTTTGAGTAGGCCTCCTCCCTTTCTCTTTGAGAAGGCCTCCTCCCTTTCTCCTCCCAACTGAAGTAATCAATCAGCAATAATGTATAACAGGGTTAGTGTCCGCTGCGTAGTGGAGTTCTTGGTTTTACATATCATGATAGTGATGAGTGCAAGGGAAGAAGACAGGTTGAAAGTATTCACATAGGGCATTAGACATGTAACATGCTACCATAAAGCAACCCTACAGTATGAACGTGTCTCCATGTCTCCTCCCACCTTGTTGTGTAGGACCACTACATTGTGTGCGTCTGCGTTCAGCCAGGTGTCCATAGCCTTGCACATGCTGCAGATCTTATCCAGCGCTGGGGCATGGTGGTCAGGCCAGCCAAAGTCCAGCACCTACAGGCGACAAAACAGACCACAAGGAGAGGTTAGGAGCAGCACAGGCAGTAACATTGCATGTGGTAAAATGGGGGGTTGGTGGGAGGGGGCAGTTGCTGTGTGATGACAGACTATACCACCGCCAGGGCAAAATGTGCGTGTGTGTGGTGTGTGTGTGTGTGCGCGCACACTCTTACCTTATGGTTAAGGTTGATAATATCATTTCTCCGCTCGCTTAGGTTGAGGAGCTAAAACCACAAAACAGACCACACCAGTGTAAATAACCGTCGCTTGTTTCTTGCCGTTAAAAAAACAACATTTCCAGGAAACAGTAACATTAGGGAACTTGATGCCTGCCTCCAGTGGCAGAAAGGTATTGCAAGCTGTACAATACTTGAAACAATGGGATCAATAGTGAGTTAACCAGCTTAACCACCACTAAAGGGGCACACAGGCCCGGTGTGGGAACCGTGTCTCACCAGATAGTGTTCTCCATGTTTGGAGCGGAGCATGGAGGCCACCTCCTTGAGGTTGGCTGTGTAGCTGCGCTCATCAGCCGCGCTGGGGAAGGAGACAGAGATGATCCGCTCTGTGATGTAGACCAGGTCCACCTCATGGCTCTCCTCCATGGCCTGCACCACACTCAGACTCCTGGGAGGGGAGGCAAAGCTCTTGTAATCTTAGCTATAGCTTAGTTTACAGCATGGATGGGAGTTACTGATATTAGCTCGCTCTCATGAAGCTAGAAAAAAGACAGCTTCGCAAATTGTCTTACGACTTTTCCACAATGACCCAAGCTGGTATTACACAATCAATCCGATCAATTCTCCAAAGCCCAAACCCAGAGTTGGCTGCTAGGTAGAACAGCAAATAGGAAACAGACCACTGTTGCGCAATGTAAGAGAACGGGAAAAAAAGATCAGAGAGGGACACTTTGCGGGACCAAACATTGGAATATTGTCATGGGACCAGCAATTGATGTTTATGTAGGTTGAAAAACTATTACCTTTGATTTAGCTTACTGGTACCATGGGTGGACAGGGTTTGCACTATTCTATTGGTTCTGTTTGGCCAGGCAAGCTAAATCAAGAGAACACTTTTCCCGCCCAGGTCTGGACTACAGTATGATGCATTTGTATAGGGCAGAGGGACGGTGAGAGTCAGGAAAGTGACAGATCTGTTGACCCTTACCGTGAAGGTCTTCGTCTGGTCTCCACACTCTTGCAGGACCTTGTGGATTGCTAAATGAACAATGACACAAAACTCAAAGTCAGTTTCCCCACTTCATCTTTTCTCTGCTTTTCCTTGAACATAACTTTTCAAAACATTATTTGGAATCGGTGATATTCATCATAATCAAGGGTTATTTTTCAAAAACATATCACTTACAGTGGGCTTAAAGAGTACAGGACACAAGATCCACAAATGTCACATAACTTTTCACATATAAACATGACTGGATAAAATCGTACTAACAGAATGCATCTATTACACTGTAATGGATGCATTCTGTTAGTACGATTTTATCCAGTCATGTAATGATTACAGCTTTTGAAATATCATTATCCCCCTTGGGGGGGACTTGTACCCTCAATCCAATTCAGAAGAGAGAGAAGCATAACAGATGGAGGAAACCAGAACTGGACACATAACACACATTTCAACCTAAGACAATAGAGGGACATTTCAACCTAAGACAATAGAGGGACATTTCAACCTGAGACAATAGAGGGACATTTCAACCTAAGACAATAGAGGGACATTTCAACCAAAGACAATAGAGGGACATTTCAACCAAAGACAATAGAGGGACAAATTGCTGTGGTTAAAATAAATGCTGGCTGGCTGAGTTTCAGACACATGGTATCATTACCCTGCCTCCTATCTGCCTCCTATCTAGTTATTTAGCCCAGGAAGGGGTGAAGGCTTGCGCTCCATTTTGATTTTGCTAAAGAACTAAGTAGTTACCAAAAAAGATAGTGGCGTTTTAAATAACCTACTCTGCACATCACTTCATTCAAAACAACAGAATACTGCAGTTCCCGACTGCATCTTGTGTATCACATATATAATACAGACAAGTGCAGATGGAACACATTTCAAGACAAGGTCTGTCTAGATCTGATCACTTGTGATCTTATAACTGGAACAGGGGGCCTGAGAATATCAGGACACAGCTTGGGTTATCTTAGATTTCCACCTCCTCTGATATGCCTTGTTTCCACTGTGCCAAAAAAAGGGAAGCTTTCAGTGTGGGCTGAGGAAATGGACGCTGAAATGTCAAGTTGGAATGAGAGGTTCTAAACACAGCATAAGGTTATGTACACAGTGCTAAGGCCTCTGTTGTTCTTGCTCTGTTCCACAGTGATCCACGACAGCCAAAATGAAAAGCATAATTCAGACTCATTTGACAAGGAACAGATGCTCCAGAGACTATGGACACTGCTGCTAGCAAACTGAAACAATCTGTTCACGGGAGACTTGGAGTTGTGATACACAGGGACATGTCAGTGCATACAAGAACAAGGTCTCACACACAGACACACACACGCACGCACACACACACACAAACAAATAAAATATACAAAACCCAGCCCACTTTAAAAGCAAAGTGGAGACCGCCAAGCCTTTCTGTGCCCATCTACACGCACACAGAACCACATGTTAAAACACAGAGCAAACAGCCATAGAATATGCAAAACACTTTGTCTAACATTCTCCCAGTACATCAACCAATTATTAAGACTCAGAGCTATTGTGTGTGTTTGTGTGTGTGTGTGTGTGTGTGTGTGTGTGTGTGTGTTTTGCCATCCGTCTTGGTTATACTCATCACAGCTATGAAAAACAGCTGTAGTGCCAAACAATACACAACAGGACCAACACATTACCCTGCATAAAGTGTGTGTGTGTGTGTGTGTGTGTGTGTGTGTGTGTATGTGTGTGTATGTGTCACAGCACTTTTTAACATATTTACCATGTCTTTTACTTGCATTCACTCCTCTGATACCAAGTACAGAATTAAGTGTTTCATCATTTGAAAAATGTAGATAAAAACATACTGGACGTACTTAAAACAGTACTTTTGCCTCGTTATCCCATCCTCTAGACTTTCTGAAAGAGTGTAAGCAAGTTGAGATGGCAAACTCACTCCTCAAGTTAAGATACCCCCACACCCTCAATCAAACTGCTAGCTTTTCAGTGGCGTAGCTGGTTAACATCAGGTGTTTCGGATGGCGGTCACGTGTGTTGGCAATACAGAGGACGCAAGATGGAGACTAATGTGAGCTTGTGAGTGAGAGAGCAATACTGTGTTGCTGCAGTGTGACGCCTGTTTCATGAGTTCCTACCTTAAACAGGTACCCAGTACTCCGCCTCCAGGAGGAGCGCAGGGAGGCCAGGCGCCTTCGGATGGAGCCACCAGTAGGCATGGTTGGATGTGACCACAGTTCAACCAGAACACGACCACAGCACCGCTCTCTACCCCTCTCCTGTTTCCCCTGTCACTCTGATGAAGGCTTCAATGCCCAAACATGTTCGTCATCAATCAAAAACAGAAACCTAGAGTCTAACTTCAATTTTCTTCCAGGAGTGGTTGAATATCTCCAATATGTTATTTGTTTGATGCACCTTAGTTGGACTGTGAAGTAGGGAACATATTTGTTCTTTTCTTTGTCGAGAGAGACAGTCCGCTTGTTAACTCCTCAAAGGTCTCAACTCACAAACAAACAAACAGGTCCCAGTTTAGTCCTTAGGGGGAATATGGAAGCCACAAGCTCGGAGGAAACCTGGCGCAGAACTGGAAAATTGCATATTTGAAGGAGATGCCATGGACATAGGCTTTTCTCTGCCTCTAATTCTTCTCTTCCTTCCCCCTCGTTTGTCTTTCCCCTCTTGTGCATTTTGCTTACTCTTTCACTCCCTCCCGCCCACTTTCTGTCTTTCCCCTCCCTGTCTTGTTATCTCTCATTATTTCCCCCCAACCTCTCTCTCCTTTTCTCTCTCTCTCTCTCTCTCTTTCCCATGCTGTGATTCTGTGTGTGTGTGCGTGTGTGTGTGTGTGTGTGTGTGTGTGTGTGTGTGTGGTCCCTCCTCCGACCATGTGGTCCTTCCTGGATTATTCTTGTCCTTTTTTTCTTCTTTCCTCCCTCCCCAAATAAAGCTGACCTGCTCCTTCTTCCTATCTGCGCAGTGTTTTCCTCTCTCCGTAGCTCGATGTGAGACTATAGACGCAGATGTACTGCAGCTTTGTGTCTATTCCTTTTCATGGTCTATTTCCTTTCTCAAGTTGCTGGACTGGTTTAAAAAAGCACCAGAGAACTACACATTCCAAAAGCCTCTAGGATCCACTGCAACACGATGGCAGTGAATGAGTTGGGTTACAATCCCTGTTAAGGTGTATAACATGCTTTGAAACTCAGTGAAAAGCACTATACTGTATAAACACAATCCCTGTTCTTATGAACACATCTTTTGTTGTTCAACATGGACACCAGCAAGGACATGGTCGACTACTGGGACAAAGATAACTCAACTCTGACATATAACAACAAGACTATTGTGTATTACTCCTGCTACTAAGCTAAACAACACTAGGTGGCGTGACAGCCTCAGAACAGCAGTCTCAGTCCCTTAGAGGTCAGACAGAGTGGGAGTACAGTGGAACAGAGCAGACAGCAGCGTGAAACCTGATTAGGGAGCCAACAGAGGAAGTGTCCTTCCTACCTTAAGAGCCAGTACAGATACTGTGGGGGATACATGGGTTTGTTTTGAATAAATGATTGATAACAGCAAAGCGACGACATCCTCTCCTCCCCTCCTCTCCCCTCCTCTCCTCTCCTCTCCCCTCCTCCCCTCCTCCTCTCCTCTCCTATCGTCATCAGCACTCCTCTCCTATACCCTTCCCCTCACCTCTCCTTCCATCCCCTCCTCCTCTCCTATACCCTTCCCCTCACCTCTCCTTCCATCCCCATCCTCCGCTCCTCTACCCCTTCCACTCTCCTCACCACCCACATCACAAGTGGCCATTTCTGCGCCAGGAGCTAAGTGTGGCATAAATCTCCCAGAGTGCACTTGGCCGACCCTGCAGGCCCACACTGACTCAATTACAGACACAGTGGGGCGCTCACACTGAAAGGCACCACGGACGTTTTCATACGGCCTAACCAAATAAACATTCCACCGCCACTTCCTCTCTCCTCACATGTGAACGCTGCTTTAAAAACCTTTATGAAGTCTTTATGAATCTTCACTATGGTCACAGGACATAGAGTATGTGCATACCTAAATACAATGTAAGTGTTAATCAGATAGATAAAGACATGTGGGTGTTAAGTATGTGGCTATTTCAGACAGCAATCTAGTAAATTATAGTGGTAAATGATGTGTAGCTAACTAAAACTAAACTAAAGCAGTGTCCAAACACAGATTCTCCTCTCTCTGTTTATATCCTGGTCCTGCCTCACAAACAAACACACACTGACACACACAGCTGCTGCAAACTTCTGGGTGAGGACAGTGTTGCATGACTCATCTCCACAGGGTAGATATGACTCACGAATTGAAGTACACTTAAAGGGAATACACCATCGGGGCGGTGTGTGTGTGTTCAATGTTTGTGTGTGTGTAGTGCTTGTTAAAATCACGCATCAGTGTGTTTGTGTTTGTCTTAGTGTGTGTGTGTGTGTGTGTGTGTGTGTGTACCTGATATAGTAATGTGTGCTCTCATAGGGGAGGCATACATGTTTTAAAGTGTGAACCCTCAAGCTTAGCTAGGACTGCAAACAGTACCACACCATCAGCCTCTTACTTCAAAGCCTCACCAGCACTGGTAGAATTCAGCAAATCACACACACTTGGCCAACATATTCAGAAGTATGTTTACTGTTTTACTGAGTAAAAAAAAAACACATTTATTGGCACACTGGTGCACAACCTCCAGAGTTTGGTAGTTTACATAAGATTTAATGATTTTTCGAGGTAAAATCCACCAATGTTGGGATCAATTCAAATTTGAATTCACTCAGTGCATGTGCACTCAGTTCTAGTGAATTGTAGAATCACACTACCCAGGCAACCCAAAAACAATATCTGTATTGCTACATCATCACTTTTGCTACCAATTTGGTAGCACTTTACATTCAACATAAGTGGGTAATAGCATGGTAAATCACCATGGTAATTACCAGTAACAAGAAAGTAAATTACCTTGTTTTTACATGGCAAGGCGGACTGTAGTTTCCACTTAATTATTTTCCATAAAAGACGCTTGTTTCAGTATTATTGTTTCCATTAGTGGAGGCTCCTATACTAAATAAATTTACGTCACCAAATACCTGATTAACATCCACTGTTTCGCAAAGAGGGTCACCCTCTAGGGTAACACCATGGTGTAGCCAAAGGACGGATATTTTCCATTCTCCTCTGGCTATATTGACTTCAATACAAAACCTAGGAGGTTCATGGTTTTCACCCAGTACCATAGACTTACACAATAATGATGACAACTTCTGGAGGACGTCCTCCAACCTATCAGAGCTCTTCCAGTATGAACTAACTAATCTTGTCCATCTAATCAACAGATCAAAGAATGAACTGAATGAACTTCTCTGACTCAACTAGAGAAGAATGCTTTTTATGTTAGCTAGCTGGCTAAGGCTATCCAACATTGTAACTCCTCCGATTCAAAAGGTAAGCTTTCTGTTTTATTAATTTATTGCTACCGAGGCCCGCTGGTGTAACTGATTTCTGTTATCGTAAACATGGATTAGAATTGTAGGTTACGCGTGTTAGTCTCTTAAATATTGTTAATATGGTGATAACGATGTAGGCTGTGTAGCGGTTACTGTAGCGATTGTGGTATGTTAAGGCTTGGCTTGTAAAGTTTGTGCCTGTCACAGCTGTTGTGAACCACCTGCTACTCAATATAAGCAAGAGAAAGGAGATGGTGGTGGACTTTAGGAGGACTAGGGTCCCCCTGTCTCCTGTTTCCATCCTGGAAGAGAACGTGGAGGTGGTCCAGAGCCTGGGGGTGCACCTGGACAATAAACTGGACTGAACTAGTAACACAGATGTCCTGTACAAGAGGGGCCAGAGCCGGCTTTATTTCCTGAGGAGGCTCAGGTCCTTTGGCGTGTGCAGGAATCTGCTGAACATCAGCACCAACGCAGTGCTGTACGCGGTGGTATGCTGGGGGGCAGCATCAATGAAGGTGACACCAAGAGGCTGAACAAGCTTATTAGGAAAGCTGGTTCTGTCCTCGGTGTCACCCTGGACACTGTGGGGGAGGTGGCCAATAGGAGGATGAGGACCAAACTCCTGGCCGTCAAGGACAATCCCTCCCATCCCCTACATGACACTGAAGCTCCTTTAGCAACAGACTATTACAACCACGTTGCACTAAGGAGCACTATATGAGATCTTTTCTGCCTGCCGTAATAAGACTGTACAACTCCTCCTACAGCTGGCTCGATCGGGGTGATCAGAGTCAGGCTGGGGGAAGTTAAATCATACTGGACTGTTCTTACTGTATATAATGTTTCAGATATCTGTTTTATTCTATTATTCTATTGTCACTTCATTTTGTTGTTGTGGTTTGTGATGTGAGCTGCTGTAATGCCTTAATTTACCCTCTGGGATCAATAAAGTACCTATTTATCTATATATATATATCTATATAGCTTCTCTGTTCAAGCATCATTCATGCAAAAATAATTACATAAAAACTACATTCAAACGTACCACGTAATAACAACAGAATTGTCTTTCTTGTCACTGGTAATTACAGGTTATTACTGGTAAGTACCATGGTTATTACCATGTTATTATCCACTTATTCTGAGCTGTAATGTAAAGTGCTACCATTGTGGTAATATCTCAACATGACAGAAGTATATACTGTAACAATAGACTTACCGGAGTTTCTACATGCTTCAATGGGAGCTGAGGAGTGGGAGGCTGGGGAGAGAGAGAAGGAAAAAGGTGAGTGGACTACTCACCCCTGAATCTATTTCTTACACTGAGTGAGTGACTGAAAGAGAAAGAAAGAGGGATAAAGAGAGAAAGAGAGAGAGAGAGAGAGAGAGAGCAGCTGTGTGGAGGTTATTTTATAGACCTCTCTTCCTGTCCACAGTTAATGATCCACCTGAGACACACTGCCATTCCATTAACCCTGAGAGGAGAACATGAGGGCCTTGGGTCTATGTGGGCGCGCACACACACGTGCACATGCACATGCACACGCACACACACAAACATACAAAAGTACAGTACTACAGTATCTGCACACAGAAATGCACACAATCATATACATAATCAAATCAGATACTCTGTTTCAATCCATCCTCTCTCCCACCACCATCAGTCTTGAAGAAGAGAGAAGTCTCTACATCAGGTGACACAAAGCCCAGTCTCAGTGCCTTGAAAAAACACGCGCACATGCACACATGCGCACACACACACACATGCGCGCGCACACACACACACACACACACACACACACACACACACACACACACACACACACACACACACACACACACACACACACACACACACACACACACACGTGATTCTTAAGATTAGGAACAACCCAGTACCAAAAAGGCATGGGAGGACAAAAATGCAGCCTACATTTAAGGCCAAGGGAGGAAGGCTAAAAATAATAATGAGCAGAGGCACTGTTTCAAAGGCCATGGGAGTCACCTTAAATAGATAACATCCACAGGAAATAAACAGAATATGTGCTTAAACAATTTGGATAGACATTAAAATGAAAAAAAAACAATTTGATTGTGTTATGAAATCGACGCACTAAATTATGACCCTGCTCTAATATGTTATAAATACAACCCTTCTTCCTTGAAGTAATTACTGATCTAACATGTTTGGATTGGACAAAGCAAGCTTTCCACTGTATGTCTTTCACCAATTAATAGACACTACTGTAGGCCAGTGGTTTATTCAAGGAAGGGAGAAAGCAAGGATGCTTTAAAAACACATTTGAACATCGTCTATTACTGTGCTGTGGACTGGGGCACCCCCTGGAGGGCAAACATAATAATTACCCTGTTGTTACTTTCTTTTATCTCTCAAGTCCTCTTACTACAGGACAGAGGACACCAAAGGGAAGGAGGGAAGGAAGGAGGCCATTGAAGGAAGGAAGGAAGCCATTGAAGACATACCCCCCCTAGCCCTTAAACCTTGGTGTTGAACTTATGACCTTGTGTGTGTATTCTTGCCACAATCCCAGGATGTTACATAGATGTGTGAAAGAAGAACTCAGGGGTCACATCTTCTGCTTTTGATCAGTCATAAGTTCAAAACCCACACTGCTGCCATCACTCTGCAGGCTTTACACAAACACTCTCGGTAGAAATGTGCTTAGTTGCCAGGTCCCCCTCAAAAAGAGATATTTGATCACTTTCATGATAAGCATGAACATTTATAAATGGTGAACATGCAATAGAAATATGATATTCCAGCATTAGGCTTTCATAAGCAGTATACACATTTCCAAGCATACACATATTTGTAATGGCTTATTCATGAAAGTTATCATCTCAATTTAATTGTTAAAGAAAAGGTTAGACATGCAGTATACTGTAGTCTTGTTTCTAATGCGTACAGTATGGTCTTAGCTCAATAACTAAATCGCATTGCTCATTTAGGTCTTTGGATATTTTTCAAGGAGAGAATAAAAATACTTTAGTCCAGAAATAACTTGAAGCATCACCTGACATTTTGGCAGTGGATAACTGTGGAGATGTTACCACAAGCAACCGTAGAACTTCACAGAGCATACAGCAATACAAATAATGACTGCATATGCATTGCACACACATATTGTATGCATCATTTCTGCCTTGTATTTTTATGGTAACATCCCACATTTTTGCTCTGTCAAAAATGAACCCTTATTATAGTGTACATGCTTTCTGAACGGGACAACTTAGAGCAGACAACCAACTCTCAATGTAGCTGCTCGAACCGACCACTGAAATTATGGTCAGCTTAACCATGGGTGAGTGAGAGAGATCTTATCATATCATCCATATGTATACACATGCCTACCATTCAAGAGGCATGTTATAATTGGATTCTTGGCCTTGAGTAATACACAGAATGTGCTTACACCAGGCTAGCCAAAACTGGGAGACCATAACCAGCTTTGGTCATTAAAATTATCTTGTCCATCTTTTAACAGCGTTTTGAGTATTAACAGTCTGTGGAAATAGCTGGCATGTTTTTCTCGATTTTCCATGGCGTGACACAGACAAGTACTGTACACAATTGTGAGAGCTTCAACTTAAAGGGGCAATCTAGTTTTATAGAGCAGGGGTCTACATGTCCTGTTATTTTACATTATAGTGAGCTGAGCCTGGCCAGTCTTGCTAAATAACAAATATATGCACGTTAAACGATCTGGATGATCCTACATCAATGCCAACAACTGAAAAAAAAGGTACTAAACTAAGTCTAAACATAGCGAACCATCCCTTTAAGAAGGTAAGTTACACCGCAGACTTAAAATTCTTAATTGTGTCAACTGGTAACGATTTAGCCTGACATTACGTTGTGTCAATTCAATCTGAAATATAGTCAACTCCAAATTGACATTTGAAGTTGAAGGAAGGTGTAACCTACAGTACTAGGTTACAGGGATTCTGGTTTCCAGGCATGATCCATGTCTTCCTGTAGAATCAGATCTAAGGGTCAGTTTACTTCTACCAATCACCTCTAGGGCTGTCTATGTACTGTCTGAGATAGGGAGGTCATGTACTCTATTAAAGGCCTCTGTGCTTCTCTGTATAATGTATGAGCAGGGTAATGGTACTGTAGAACTGTAGAAAGTGAGACCGGGGACAATTGTAACACTCTGCTTTTCTCCAATCAGTTAGAGAGATGAATCTCACTCAGTACATGCACGATTAGGTTTACTCCCTGCATGAAAACATTCAGTCAAATATCTCACCATCTGCAGGTTTTATTGGGAAAAGTAGTTTTTTGATCTACAGTATGTTTCTTTTGCTGTCTTAAGGTTTTATGAATATCAATCCTTGTGTCATTATGATCTGTTGGCTACATTTTCACGACAGTCAGAATTGTTGCCAGCTAGCTAGCATATACTGTAAGGTTTGTCATGGCTGCTAGGGTTGGGGCCAAATGTAACACAGTGTGAGATATTACACGAGATCATTGATTTAATAATAACAATGATGATAATTTCATCATTGTTGATGACTTTACAGCCTGAATGGAGCATGTTTAAGGTGCCTGCTAACTCGAGGGGAGAATGGATGTACGAGGCTGAACATAAGCTGCAGTTTGACGTTAGAGGAGACAGAAAAGTCAGTATCAACAGTGACCTGTAATGGCCCTTCGGGCTCGGTCGGCTGTTAATCGTGCCTCAGATCGTGACTTGGAGATGATGATGGCTGTCAAATAAGCTGTGGTAGTCATGAAAATGCTTCCAGATTTCCTTCTATGACTGATTTTGAAATTGTAAAATGGTATTATGCTAAAAACAGACATTTAGGAAAAGTCAGGGACGGAGGGGAAACACACACACACACACACACACACACACACACACACACACACACACACACACTTTTTCTTAGCACAGGACCTCACAGCAACTCATTCAAGTTGGATTAACTGTTTCTGATCCGTTCCTTACATTATACCATCTTATAGAGGCACCCACTGTAAATAAGAAGTACTCACCAGCTCATAGTTGGTGGGCACATGACAAATCGGGGAGGCCTGTAGAGACAGAGAGAGAGAGGAGACGATCAGGTTTGGACAAGAATCTCAAAGACATCAATCTAAAGTCATAGAGCATTACATACTGTTGAGGATTACATTCAGAGAGAGAGAGAGGGAGAGAGAAAGAGAGAGAGAGAGAAAGAAAATGCCCAAGTGGGATACTTTTCCAAACATTCTCTCTTGAATAGTATAGTATTAGGCAAGTCATCTACGATCTCACAGAAAAAGACCTCACACAAAAGAAAAGAAAGAAAAGCCACGGCTGATTTAACCAAGGCTAGATTTGAAAGCCATGAAACTAAATGAAATGTAATGTCAAAGCTAGCGTACTCACCATTCCCCCTACCAAAACAATGACTTCTTCAGGTCTCAGGAAGGTGATGTAACTGTGCAATGCTAACTTCACCATCCACTACATCAACACCCTGCCTCCAGCATTGTATGGTCATACAATTGGACTGTCACAATAGGCCACATCATGGATAACTTCAAGGATACTGAATGACATGTGACCACACAGTATGTGTACAGTACCAATGCTGGTAGCAGATACCACGCACGCACGCACACACACACACACGCACACACACACACACACACACACACACACCAAAGTCAGGGGGAGATTATAATGTCAGTGAGTAGACCGGAGATTCATTGGTTTAGCTTTCACTGCCTCCAGGTCTTAATGAAGCCTCAGTCTGGAATAATAGGATTAGAGAGTCTTCACTGCCGCAGAAAAAAACAACAAATCCAACCATTCCACACCGACCACGTACAAAGTATTAACAGAACAGAGAGGAGAGATAGAGGGACGGAGAAAGAGAAGAAGAAATCACAGAATCCTCTTCTATTGATGTTTTGCTGTCATTCACATTTAAGAATGGAGTTGATACTCCAAAATCCCAGATATGTGTGTGCAAGGTTCCAATCCAGTGTTCAGTCAGTTGTGGCTGCTCTCTGGGGTGTGCTCAATCCAATTAGCGTTAGTGATGTTCATGCAGCATCTTAGTGTCTACAAACCTCATAATCTGCGAACTCAAAGTATCTACAGTGTCTGTGAGGGTATCAGAAGCCAAAACCATTCTGCAACACAGATCCACATCACGGTAGAGCTGCACCTGCTTGCTCCTCACAGTTTCCCACAAAGCGTTTTATATTGAATTCTGCATGGCGCCTCCCCTTGAGAAACAACAGAGCAGTCATATCAGTATGGTCTGTGTTGCATCCGAAACAATGTAATTACCACTCCATGTTGTTGTTTCCTGTCTGCTTGTTGCCAGTACATCATTCGCATCAACACCTGCCAAACCATGGCAAAAATACAGACTGAGGATGGAATAATATATGTTTATAATATATGCCATATAATAGCTGCTGCTTTTATGCAAAGTGACGCACAGTGCAGTGTGTACAGTTTTTGTATATGTTTTTTAAAGGTCCCAGCGGAAAACAAACCAACATCCTTAGCAGTACTAGTGCCATGCTCTACCAACTGAGCCACAGAGGACCACATATTTGCAAAGCTAAAATAGATTGATATTTATATCAGCTTCAGATAACTGGTAACTCATTGTGTCGCATAACTCAGTTAATATTAAATTAGTTCATGACGTAGACTAGACGGCATATCTGTGCACCATTGGATAACACAGACGTCAAACAACCCAGTTATGGATCTTAATATGGTCAATATTGAATTTCTGATCATAATGCATGGTTATATAATTTTTGTCTTCTCTATTTCTGTCTCTTCATCCCAAAACCCAGAACATTCCTTTTCAATTAAGTCAACAGGATGTTTTTTTTAAGATCAAAGCATGAACAAAAAGTGTGATGGGCTGTGCGTGCGTGCGTGCGTGCGTGCGTGCGTGCGTGTGTGCGTGTGTGTGTGTGTGTGTGTGTGCGTGTGTGCGTGTGAACCATGCCTGCCTAAGTGTGTGTGTGACTAGCAGCGGATGTTTACAAGCTGTAGGGTGACAACACATTATCAGTGGACAGCAGACACACAGAGGAAGGAACCCAATGTAATTAGTTGCTATTGAGACAAATCCCTCATTGATGCAGTACTGCTATCATCATCAGAGAAGTCGAACGGCTAGATTCAGATATGTGAGTACAGTATCACAAGTTGTTTTTTGTTTTTGTTATTTTTCTGCACGGATTGTAAACAAAGAGAAAATGACTCCAGTAGTACAGGCTGTACAGTACAATAGTAACAAATTTTTTGATGATCATTCTTGTTTTATTCGTGTATGTTAACATGCTCATTCTAGTTTCATGAAATTCAGTAAGTTGCTCAATGCCGTCTTTCTGTTCTAACTGTCCCCCCTCCCTTTGACACCTCTTTGTGACCTCAGCATCGCTTTGGAAAATACCTCAAGGAGAGTTGATCTCACTGTCGTTTTAGAGAGAGAGAGAGAGAGAGACAGACAGACAGACAGACAGACCCAGACAAACATGGGAGACTGTTTTGGCTACAGAATTCACTGAGTGCGTCCTTAGCCCTCCGCTAAGCCCTGGCTAACTCCACAGGCTTGCTGTGTTAGCAGCAGTAGCAAAGAGCTGACCCCACTTCTCAGACCCTCATAGCGAGACAAACCATCAACTCTGTATAATATGATGTATTAAGACAGAGGGTGTCTGGATGTCACACTTTAGACAAACGGTGACTGACATTCGAACAAATGTATTACATTTAAGTGACAAAGCTTTTCCTTTGTTGGCCATCATGAAAATGTTATTTTACCATTCCACATGGGAGTTGTGTTAAAGAGGTGCTACGTAATCGCAACCCTGATTTCCTAGTAAGCTCAATGCCTCTTGTAATGTCTGCCTTGCCTGACCTTAAGCACCAATGGGGTCAAATCCGAAGAAAATAAGTTTTCTGCCGAGAAGTGTGACTTTTTGTTTTTTTAAATTTCTATAGCAACAGAGAGAGTGTGTAACAAACTGTTGTAGGTTGATGTTTATTTGGCTAAGCCCAGATTAATCTAACTCTGCACATCCCAGTGAATCCACATACTGTACATCCTGTCACAACAATAGGAGTGAATGGTGGAAAGGCTTAGTTTAAGCTCAGATTCTGTGTAGGAAGTCTACCCACATACAGTACACGGATAACTGAGACAGTCCCTCGACACATATTTCTGTCTGACTTCCTAGATCTTAAGAAGTGTGTGTGTGTGTGTGTGTGTGTGTGTACATACAGTATATGCCTGTCTCCATCTTTGACGGTGTGTGTGTGCCTGTGTTGGGGTGTATGTGCATGCACTCCTCTGTGTGTGATATTAGGGGTCGGCCCAGGGCTGTCCCTCATGCCTGTGCGAGTCATTTCATGTGCACTTTTTACAGTGTGTACCTGGGGCCCTGACTGACACAGATAGATCACTCTGAGGGCCTCAGGCCTGTCAGTCTTATAGGAGTCTGCTGACAAAGCAAACACTGTTTAGTAGTGCTTCAGCCTCTTAGCCATTCCACTGAAGCAGAGGTGGCGTCCTTTCTGCTAATCACATGCTCAGTCCTGTTACAGGGATAGCTCATCCGAATTACACATTTAGTCCACTTGTCCCATTCACTCCCATTGGATTTGGGTTAGCAGTGGCTAAACTTAGCTCTGGTCAGCAATGTCTAATTGAAATAATTCAAAACAATCTTGCTTGTGGAACATAAGGTACCGTCTAACTAATTTTGTAATTTGGGTGAACTATCCCTTTAAGGAACACAGACTGTAAAACAGGTAGATAGACATTAAGGCAGACAGGCAGATAGAAAGACAGACAGATATACACAGATACAGACAAAAAACAGTATAGAGAGAGACAGACAGACAAAGACACACAGTAGCAAAACATAAAACACAAATCAGTGAACACAGACAGACAGACAGACAGACAGGCAGACAGGCAGATTGACAGACACAAACATTTACACCTTAATAAAACTCTCTCATGTCATTCCCCAATCTCCCCCTCATACCGTACCATGCTCTGACCACATCACTGAGGAACTGATTCAACCATACCAAACCAAAGCCATCCATATAAGGCAGGTGTAGTTGAAGACTGGACTAATATGGACTATATTTACTGGGTTTAGACCAGGTCAGAGGAGCTGGAAGACAGATGAAAGCTGCTTCAAAAGGTAGGGTACTACCCGCATTCTCTAACAAAGACGGGTCAGATCTACACGAACGCCAACTTTGTTTCACTGGAGATAAAATAAATAAATAAAAATATATATATATATATATCTTTATCTCACTGCTTTCTTCTGTTCTAGATCCAAAGCCTGTAAAATGATCATATTCTATTTGTATTAGAGCTTTATTTATTCAGGCAAATCAGATAAGAACACATAAGACATTTTAACATTAACAATCTCATTTAACCAGTCTCTGTGTTACTACACCAACCCACACTCAATATATAAACCATGCAAAGCTTACAATAGAGACCACAATAGAGACCACAATAGAGACCACAATAGAGACCACAAGAGAGACCACAATAGAGACCACAATAGAGACCACAATAGAGACCACAATAGAGACCACAAGAGAGACCACAATAGTGGTACAATAGTACCACAAGCTCTTTCCATCAGAGGAGGGGATGGGGTCAGTGACTGCGACAAGGGGTTAATCCGGTCACGAGGGATTAAGATTAAGCCCCTTAGCCAGCCACCCAGGATGCCTCAGAATCCCGCCCCTGCAAACATGCCAAACCTGGGACTAGTAGAGCAAGGCAGTACTGGAGAGCTCCGCGGAGATCTGAGTTGTGTCTCAATAGTCTACTACTAACCCTAACCCTAACGGTTTAAAAAAACCATTCAAATTATTATTATCATCATCCACATCATCACCCTCATCTGCTTTCTATACTTGATTGTCACTAGGCGAAACCAAGCTCGGGTTCCCAGATAGTTGTGAAAAAAAAAATGAATGAATTCCCGCCACTCTCCCACGCGTCATTTTAAACAGGTTGAAACAAGTAGCCCTCCTGCACAATGTATTCCAAGAAACGTTTAGTCCCATATAAAACTGTGCTAAGAGAGAGCAATACGCTGATGATGGTCGTGAAACAGAAACACATCTGTTTTTTAATGTTCTACTCTGCACTGCGCATCTCTGTTTTGCAAATCTCTGAATGAAATTATTCACAAATCTCTGCAAAAACAATCTCAGCATTTATTTGTATTTTTATGATGTTTGATGCCTGTATCCTGTGGTGAACACGTAACTGCTTTTTTTAAAGATGAGACCTTTCACTGCCGAATCAAGTAGCATGCAGTGTCTACAAAAACGGAGACACAAAAGATTCAATTTGAAAAGGTTAGGGTTAGGGTTAGGGTTAGGGTTAGGGTTAGGGTTAGGAAGCCAGTGTGAAGCCAGGTAAAGCGCAACCCCAGTGTCTAGCGGCAACTTCTACTCTTATCAGATGAGTATGGGTGGGTGTCAGGGACACTATCAACTCCATTAAAGGGTATAAAACTGCCAAACAACTTCAAAGGAGAAGAAGAGGAAGAAGAAGAAGAAGAAGAAGCAAAAATATAACATTGCTGATCGAACCACGTTTGGCATTCTTGTAGCTCTTGCCTGCCCACACAAGAGCTACTACAGAAATAATGGCAGTTTGCCTAAGAAAGTAAATACTTCACTTTCAAAGACGCCAAATAAGGACATCAACTGGAACAGCACTTTGGACGGATTTATAGATAGACTAGGTTGCTATTTGATTTGGATGGCTAATAAATCTGTAGCGTACTGCGATAAAGAGTGCATGTTCAAACCTGTTTTGCCATTTCGGCACGACATTGAGTTGTGTAATGTTCTGCATTCTATTTAGTATACAGTAAGTGTATCGCTGGCAGAGTACTGCTAGGTTTGTGTCATGTGCAGTAAATGGTAAAATAATACCTGGCCTGGATCAAAACAAATGACAAATGACAAAGGGAGCATAGCCAGAGGAGATCAAACAAGTGTGTTTCTAACCCGACGACGGGTTCCCGGGCAACTGCGTCCATTTCCATTGACTTCCATCAACACAATCTGACACTAGCCAAACACCAACAGTGCCAGCAAGTTTTTCCATGTCATAAACAATCGTCTGCAACACCAGATTCTCGCGGCGAGACTTTGGGTGAGCCAGCGACCTTCTCGCTTTTCCCGTTGCTTTACGGGCCCTGCTTAGAAAAACAGCCTCCAGCACTTTTGGTGCTGCTGGAATTATATATCAACACTATCAACAGCATCAACAAAGAGTGCCTGGCCTCCTTCCATTGGGGCCCACAATGTAAATCACAGAGATGGATAGTTAAGCATAAACTCATTTCTAACACAAGAGGAAGCTGACAAGAACCGCCTGGGAGGCAGGTCCCCTGCTACGTGTATGTGTGTGTGTGTGTGTGTGTGTGTGTGTGTGTGTGTGTGTGTGTGTGTGTGGGGGGGGTGGGGGGGGGGTGGGGTGTTAGTTTAACCATCATGAATGGACAGTGGAATGTTCACACATAGCATAAATAATGTTAATGTAGGTTACACTGTCTCATAATTTACTAAAACATACAGTACACACACATACCTCAAGACAGGATGTCCCAATATGAGCTAATTTACCATTTCCTAACTGGTGGGATACAAACAGAGAGAGATATCACAGTTAACAGCGGACTCCAGCAAAACCTAACTAAAACCACATCAGAGTTGGACTGACAGTGAATCAATACTGGAATAGCACTAAGAGAATGCTCCCAAGCCCCACATACAGAACTCTGGTTAAGCTCATCCATTGGTCGAAAACAACAGTAGAATGTCATTGGAGAACTGATAGAGAGCAATTAATATTGCTCTGCCATTACCAAGGGAGCTTCACACAGCAGTGTGGGAATGCAAGAACCATGAATCATTGTGTAACTAGCTATTTGACCATGGTTTAATTGTGGTGAGCGGTGAGCGGGCTATGGCTAGCGTTTCATCCCTTGTATGGCTATAACCAAACCACTACCATACCTTCATAAGCACTAAATATCAGCCTCGGCGGGGAAACTGATGAATATCATATGTGCAATTGTGGCTAGCTTTGGACGTAGGTTGAAAACCTCTGGTTTTAAAGCCAATTCTGAGTTCCATGCATGATCACAGGAACACATTACATCGCAGGGTACTTGTTGGACAGCTTTAAAGCAGGCATGTTTTGGTCATCACTGGAACGGGTGAGTTAGTTGAACTAGGACGGCCTATAGGAGAGCTATGGACTGTGTTCAGGTGTGGTTCAGAGTTCCTCCAAAGTTCATATTTGAATTCAAAGTGACCACAGGATGTTTTTCATTCGCTTGCCCGCTAATAGCCCCATTAACCAAAGACAAGAGCACTTGGGTTACCCTCTGATGAGGCCATGCCAATGTCAGCGACAAACACAGTGTCCAGACACAGACATACACTTGGATCTAAATATGTGTGTACTGGTCTACCTTTCCAAATGTTCCCACTGTAAACAACATTTGCAGTTGATACCTTCCGACTCAAACATGTTCCTTCTGCGTGACTAATCATTTTTTATCCAGCAAATCAGGGACCAATGTCCGATCTCATGTGGACCTCTCTGATGCTCTCCCTCCCTGCTCTTTCTCTCATTTGGCTAGAGAGCAGAAACAAGCCAGCAGGCAGGCCTCATCTCCCTCTAATTCACTGTGAACCGCCCCTCAAATTACACTCATCCTCTCGTGAATGGCCACCACCGCACACAGAAATGCCATACTGTACACCCTCCTCACGCTGGTAAAAGCTACACTTTAGAACACATACTTAGGAGACCAACTTAGCTGTAAGGAAAGCTCAACAATGGACAGCATATGTCTGTCTTATTCCTCAAACAGTTACATTTTACGCAGCTTTAGAGTGGAATCATTAGTGGTACTCTGGTGGGAATAAATAAGCCAACTTGTCTTGTTTTCAGTGTGACATTTCACATCTTACACGGCATTCCGTGCTATGTAAGTGTCACAGCGTGAAACACTTAATTTATTAAGAAAGAAAAAGAGACTATTCACACGAAAATGTCGGCTAAGAGGATGATTTCATCAGGAAAGAGGCTGGCTGCTGTTGAGTTGATACAGCCTTGTGCACAGTCTTGGCTCAGCAAATACCTTTGCCTCTTTAATGTTTCATTTAACACTCATTACTGGTCCCAAAAGCTGTTCCTAACTCATCGTTCTTCTACCTCCTCCAGGAGGGTTTGGTGGGGTTCCAATGCCTCGAGGCAAAAGATGAGGGGTTACAGAGTTGGCCCACGGGAATGTGGGATGTTAAGAGAGGAATTTGGAAGAGAGGAGGAGAAATCGTTCTGGAGGGACGGATCTATCTGGAGAGCAGCCAGTCTATGGCCGTTATTCGCACAAAACATCTTAATGTTGAAGGGAAGATGTGGTGGAAAGCATTGATTTAGGGCACTTTTGGCCATTGAAGAGGTTTTTCCGGAGGTAAGGAAAGCGGTGGGGGATATGAGATGAGATGATGAGAAAGGTTTGAGAGCTGTTCTACCATCTCAGTTGAAAGTGTCAGGAGGACAGGGTAAAACAAATTTAATGACCCTACAACTAATATTTAATAACTTATATATTATACAGTATATTCTATGATTTTCTATGAGTTCTTCAGTCTCTCAAATTGGTTAAATGTGTAAGACTTCCCACTTGTTTTCACTGAGAAAAAAAGAGAAGACAAAGTAGCCCACGACTCTTTGACCTCTAACTTATAACCACCTTCGAAAGTGGTAGCCTAAGGTCAGAGGTGAGTGAGGGTGCCTATCAATCTACATCCTCTCTTAGGGAAACAAGTGAAGGGGGTGAGATAGAAAAGGTAAGAGGGAAAGAAAGGCTAAATCATTTAAAGTAGAGCAGACTATATTGCTATCTGTCTGGCACGCACGCATGCACGCATGCACGCACACATGTATGCAAGCACGCACACACACCCAACCGCCAGGTTGACCTATTGTCCTAGTTTTTGCTGTAGACTTGTCTGTCCCGTCAGATGCATTAGTTATAGTAAAAGACAAACGTGTGTGTGTGTGTGTGTGTGCACGCATGCGTGCGTGCGTGTGTTTGGCCATAGAGTCATCCAGCCCAAATCTGTAGTCACAAATCACTACTGCTCAGGACATGAAAGTCAAAAAGCAACTCAAATGAACCCTCCAAATTCCCAGAGGAGCCACTTTGCCAGGTCAACAGCGTAACACATGGGAACCATGTACAAAGCACTGCTGCGCACTCAGTACTTGTTCTTCATTGATATATTGTATGTCTACGAAGTTGAAAGAGTTTATTTAGATTATTAGTTTGTCTTTATATGTATTGACTTATGTCAAACATCATTCACTCACTCACAAACCTAATACAGTGCATGCAATATTAATGCAACCAAGACATCTGATCATAGTCATTACAATGTAAAACGTCTTTTAGTTTGGTTAAATGAAGAGAAGAATAAACTATTTTTATTGATATTGACATCAAATACTAGCTGAGAAGGAGCTTTCGGCACAACAAGCCAAAGGGGACCACATCATCAGCCAATCAATACAACTAGGGCTGACAGTCCAGCCAGCTCTCTTACCTGTTCAATGGAAGCCTTCGTTTTCACTTTCTCTCTCTCCTTCCCTCGCTCTCTTCTCTGCGTATTCAGTCTACCTCCAAACACAGGACAGCAGAGAGAGAGAGAGAGAGAGAGAGAGAACGCCAAATAGAGACACTCTCCTCCGTTCGTTCCCCCCCTCCGTTCAAAACAACAGGATTAATCCCAAACGCGTGCCAGAGAGCCAGTAAAGTCGAGTGTGTGTGTGTGTGTGTGTGTGTGTGTGTGTGTGTGTCTCTTGACTTCTCCAGGACCCACACTTAATACCGCTGGCTTTTGTTCTTCTGTCTGCAGCCAAGGCATTTAAAAAGCACTATATAAGGCCAAGAGACGGTCTTGCAGCTTCTATCAATCCAAGTGCCCAAAACGAGAGAGGAAAAACTAGGAGGTCTGGATGCAGACTGGGACTATATCTCCCGCTGTACCTTTCCCTCGTTCCTTGCTTTTACTTACTCTCTCTCTCTCTCTCTCTCTCTTTCTCACTCTCTCACTCCCTCCTTTGACTTTCCCTCCCTTGCTCCCTCTTGTTCTCCCTCTCCCTGTGTTGACGTGCACACACACTTAAGAGAGGAAGAGAGAGCTGTGCCAAGAGTATGTAAAGCAGGAATTCCTTAAGGGGAGTGGTGGAGGATGTGTGTGTGTGTGTGTGTGTGTGTGTGTTTATGTGTGTCTGTGTGTGTGTGTTTGTGTGTACAGTATGAACTGTAGGCTTGGAATGTGATTGACAGAACCTCAAATCCTTTCTTCTCGCTCTACTTTTTGCTTGTTGTTCTGTTTCTCATCAAGTCTCTTTCTCTCTCTCTTTCCACTCTCTCCCTCTCTAGAATTGCTCTCACTGTTCTTCCCCCCACCCTCTCTATATCTCCCTCTCATTCTCTCTCATCATGTTCTTAAGCCTCCAGGTTAAACATGAGTTGACAGGCTCCCTGCAAGCCACACTTCCACCCATGGCCATGCTCTACCTGCAGGGCAGACTCACATGCATGCTTCTACACAACAGAAAGCACAATCAATATGGAGAACAGTAGGTTTTGGTTGAAAGACAGCCATAAAGTGATGGGTACAAAGTCAGCTCGACGGAAGTTGATAGAAAATAATAAGCAGGGAGCAAGTCTATAACTCAATAGGCTGAGGAGTTGTTTTGGGCAATGGCTCTCAAACTAGTATGTAGCACTATTTTGTGACATACTGTACCTCAATTTCTTCCAAATTCGTGTGACGCACCACGTAAAACAAAACTAATGTTTCTACCAGGACCCAGTCTTAAGCGGGCTGTGACTGGCTAATGTGTCCAGACCTACTATTTGGGAAACAGTGGTTTAGGGTACGTGCTCTCCTGCGGGAGGTCTCTTGCACTCTGGGTGAACTTAGTGGTTGCCCTCCAGATGAGCTTCCAAGTAGATTGTACCATCAGTCATCACCCCATACCCGGCTATCAACGCTGCCATACCGTCTGTCTGCCACTAAAATCCATCTCTAGTATATCTATACCGGTGAAGGGCGTTGCTATGGCTACACTCTGTGCTGGCCCTTTGAAGTGGCGTGTTTGTACCAGGAAAACAGAGTAGCCTCTGTAGAGGAGAGGGCTGAATCTCATGCGCCCTCTCGCCCTCGCTCCCTCTCAGTCTCTCTCTCTCTCTCTCTCTCTCTCTCTCTCTCTCATTATCTTAAACTCTCTCTTTTGCTCTCTCTCCCTCCCTCCTCCCTCTCTCTCTTCTCTCTCATTTCTTTCCTTACCTCTCTAGCCCTCTCTTTCCTCTCTCTGTCTCTCTGGTGTTAAAGGCCTTGGTGGTGTTTGTCTTCTGTGAGTTTGTGAACTCATGCTGGCTGGATAAGGGGCCAACTGTACACACAGACCTGTAGTGCCTCTGTACAGCCCCTGGATACTACACAAACCACCGAGTTACTCAGTGTGTAGGCCTTCCAGCCCAGAACTAACACACCTTGTCATGACTGGATTACGTAGGCTGGACTATGAACTAATCGTAGACTTCAGGCTGAGCCAACTGTGATTGAATCAGGTGTGCGCTGGGCTGGGACGAATACCTGCACAACCCGTAGATCTGCAGGACCAGAGTTGGAGATCCCTGAACCAGAGCAGAAAGCCCAAATAGAGAGTGATTTAAAAAAAAATAAAAAATAATAGATAGGGACTTAAAAACTCACTAACTGGATAAAACTAGAGTGTCGTATTTCTGAAATATGTCTCACACATTTCTCCACATCGAGAGCATTTTGTGCCCACACTCATCTTGATTCTCATACCGTTATGTAAGCACGGAATCAGTAATCCCTAGAGGCAAAAGGGATTTGTGGCCAAATAAAGATCAAACGAGACCGCCTGACTCGTCTCCAGGCAATCATATCCCCTTTATTTTACTTGGAATGACAAAAGAACCTGAGTTCCTCTCGAAAATGAGGCTAGCATGTGACTTGTCAGTAGAACCTGCTTTCAAGCCTCTACAGTGCTTCTAAAAGAATCAGAGAGGCACGTAGAAAACGAGCATATTTCAGGTGCTTCTAAGATCAAAACGGCCGTTGAGTCTACATCACTAATGTACAAAAACATTACCAGCGTGCTCGGTCTCTCACACAAACACAATGTACTGTACAGTTCCACCCCCTTCCCCCCGCCCCCGGTCCACCCATGGACCACAGCCATAAGTAATTTCCTCTTCGTCCAGTTTTACCCCTGGTCTAGGAACTATCAGCATCGACAGCCGGAGGAAGTCGACAAATGTGATTAGCCAGAACACTTTGTTCTTTTCAGGCACAAGCAGGTCTGACAACAGCCCTATGTAAACAAGATGTGATTAAACAGTATCACTACTGTTCAGAGTCAAAACAAAAGCTGAAAACTGTATTAGATCGGGATTCAATCAATAGCAGGTATTGTGCTGTGTTTGATTTGCACCACAGCATGTTTCAGATGAAGAGAGTTGATATAACATTTGGAAATTGACAGTTTGCTCTGACTGAACGACTGGCTGAATGACTTTTTTTTGCCAGGAATTCATTGTTTTACTGTGACAATATCTGGAAAACATATTGTCAACACTTTGCACAAAAAAAACATATTTTGAGAGCTGAGTGCGTTTGGGGTGAGTGAAAAGGACTGTTATGGGGTCTGGATGGAGACATCCAGACAGATAGCCAACAGTCCCCCCCCTTTTCTCTCTCCTTTTCTGGCTCCTTTCTCAACCCATCCATGCCAAACCAAGACTGCCGACTCCAACCTAACATCCCACCAAACAGCGAAACCACTGCAGCGCCATTCCAAAAAGCTTTTCCATGCCACAACAGGAATAAATCTTATGGAGTAATGGAGTACTCCTCTCAATGGAGCGAGAGAGCAGTACAGGGGTGGGAAAGAGAACACATTAGTTACATTCTTTTCAGGATTTGGGAAATATACTGTAGTGGGAAATGATAGTCTGGCTGAGGCATCAGAACATACAGTATCCAATCACTCTCATGTGGTCGATGCAACACACGCAGAATCAACTAAAACTAAAAAGGGCCAAAGTTTCACTGGAGACAATGAATGACAGAACAGACAGTACAGAGTGGGTCCTGAAAAAAACCCTATCATGAGTTGACTCTCTCTCTCTACTTGTCTGTGTGGGTTGAAAGAGACCCCTCTCTTTCCCTTCCCAATCTTTCACAAGAGGTACGTCCGAAACCTACTGAGGTCAGAGCCAGTTTCTCTGGCTTCAGGAAAGGCTTGTGGGTTGAAACATGGTGTTTTCTATTTGGTGGGTCACAAGACAAGACGGACACGAGAGGCCCGGCAACGCTACTGTCTCCTGCTCATTCTGCCTCAGCACCAACTCCATCAGCATCCCAACCACAATAAAACAAACTCCAGACCAATAGCTATCTCCCCACTGGCAACCATAAACATTTAAAAAAAAAAAACATGTCAAGGTCCATCAAGAACAGCGGGACAGTTTCCATCATCCCCATGGAAATGGACAGGGACATCGCAAACATTGACCATAAAATTGAAGCAACTAACAAAGAACCACACCAGAGCGCCTTTGGGCTTTCATTAACGCAGATCAATGAAGAGACGGTTGTGGTCGAAGCAGAAAGGAAAACATATTAGTCACGGTTTATGATGGGGGGGGGGGGGGGGGGGGTAGCCAGAACATTAACCACTGTCTGTCTCTCTGTCGGGTTATTCATCGTCTGTGGAGTCGTTGTTCAGATATGTTTGTTTTTCTTATGTCTTTCAACTCAACTCTTCAAGCGTGTAGAAGTTGACTAGCAAACAGTGTCCCAAAACACATGTTCTCAGGGGTCTATGATTAAGCAGTACGACAAGGCATTGAAAAGACAATATCACTGTGTAAAGTGAGGAGACAGACAAAGCCATATAGGCTACTAGTTGTGTCACTTTCTATCACTGTCCACAACTTAGCCCAGTGCTGCTTTGCAACAGTCAAGGTTTTAGCTGCTGACATCCACAACAAACAACCAGACCATAGCAAAGCTATGATTTCTTTCTGCTTTACTATTGTATTTCAAATCAAAATACCATTTTAACAGAGATGTTACAGTACAATGAATAAGGAGATAATCAAAGCTGCACACACAGGGTATCCTGTGCAGTACATCAAAAAGAGTAAGGATTGGCATAAGCACTCTCCAAGTCTTGGAGAGTCGTATTTCATGACATATTTGCTGTACAAGGTCAACGCTGAGTCAATAAAAGAAAGCATTGCGATCAGCCTAAATCAACTGTTATGTTTGCACAAAGACTATTTCCACAGTTTATGATTTGAAACCATGAGAGGCTATACACAACATTGTTGATTTATTTTCATCAAGGGTCGTTTCACTGGATTAAGCAAACATAAATGTTTTGGACAAGCTAAAACAACAGTAGGATAAAGGCATTAACATCATTTGAATCTAGAAGTCATTCCAGAACTGTAATTGTTGATGAAATCCTCAAAGCTCAGACATTCAGTTCTTTCCAAGTGTTTCTGATTCAAGTAAGGCTCCAGTTACAGTAGACTATTCTCTCTCTCTTTTTTTTTTTTTTTTTAACAGAAAACTACACACAGAGACCTTAGAATACTCATATTGTATCTGTCGTCAAGTCTGTCAGAGTCAACCAAGAGCAGGACAACAATGAAGTTCTACATGTGGTAAGGGCATTATGGTCTCTGGGCATGTGGGTACATGTGAGCAAGACTTGGCTGGATACGTTCAGATTTATGAGTTAGCGTGTGATACAAGTGTTCTAGCTCCTGAGTAGAGATATCTGGAATGTCAGTCTCTCTCATCGAGGCTTTAGCTCACTGTGCTACTGTGGTTATTAAGGGCGTGGTTCAACACCCAGTTGGTCACAAACTTTCACCTTCTTACTTTGATTGCCAACACGCCTACCACCCTTTGTTAGAGCATCTGACTGAAATGTTGGGAGATAAAAAAGTGAGGCTTTGCCAGCAAGCAACTTACTATAACTATATAGATGTAGTTCTGTAAGCAGATCAATCTAGAAGTTTAGGCACAGAAACTACTCTTCCCACCCCAGCCCTATTCCTAACAATTAGGAGGCATAATGCAAAATTGGCTTTAGATCAGCATCTGGGGGCAACTCCATCCTACTTCCAATTAAATGCTTCAGCTTCTAATCAGGACTATGTACACATTGTATGCTTGTTTTTACAAACTAAACCTAAAGTGTTCCTCCCTCAAAACACATCCCGTTCTCAACATCAGTCAAGAATATGGATGATTCCGGCTTTCACTGTCCCGTTCTTCTCTCTTTCACTCAATGCCTCATTCACCACATTGTGTTCTTAACTTGGTTTGGGGCTATTTTCTTCAGGATGTTTTGCAAATACAAGACTTTGGTTTCTGTAGAAAGGCTTGGGTAAATAAATAGAACTTGACCCCCACACACACACACATAAGGGGGTGAACCTCACGACCTCTCCTTAGGCCACCTCGCACCTCTGGCATTTCCTGTTGGGAGGAGGGAGGCGAGGGGGCTGCCACATGAGAGGAGAGGGGATGAAGAGGAGGAGAGGAGAGGAGAGTGAGAAAGGGAGTGAGAGAAAGGGAGGGAGTGAAAGAGAGCAGGAGTAAGGGAGTGAGGACAAGCCTCCGTTCAGATAATACTTCTGCCGTAGGAGTTACAAATCAAAATCCCAAAATAATCTAGATTTCTGACGCTTTTCCCCTGCACCATTTCCCTCCTCTTTCCCCTCAGTACATTCCTCCTTTTCCTTGTTCTCTCTCTCTCTCTCTCTTTTCCCCTCTCCATGTGTCCTTCCCCTCCATGGCATCATTCCTTTTAATGACGGATTGGCATGGAGGGGTGGGAAAGGGCAGAGGTAGCACTGTGTAATTGCCTGCGTGTAAACACGGGTGTGTGGAGGATGCACTCTGGTCCAATGCAAAAACACGTGCTTCCGGGATGATTGCTGTTTTGAAACATGTCTGACTCCCTGAGAATACCCCCTCAGGAACACAACATTCCCTAAATGTGGGTTCAGTTTGTCTGGCTTTGCCAAAAAAAACCTACGGCAGTGAAATGACAGAAAATATATTTTAAAAAAAGCTCTGGTTTCTTACCTTCGTCTCACACTTCTTGTGAATTGACAGCTTGCACACTGGAAATACAAAAGTAAAAACGTTGGAGTTAGCCTAGTCATTGACCATATTTACATCACAATATCACATACTGTAACTGCATAATGATGGCAGCTGTAACATATGCGGAGGTTAAGACATCCACTTTAAACGTATAATCCCTGGTTTAAATAGCCACACTATCTTTTGGGTCTGAGGAGGTTTGTCCGTAACTGCTAACCCCCCCACTCCACACACATACAGACACATACACAGACACACACAGACACACATACAGCTTCTCTGGAGAGGCTGCATTAGTCACGGTTGACAGCAATATTGGGTGTGAAAAGGCCAGCTCTTTACCTTGTTAGAAAATCAAGAGTTTTCTAGGGAGGAAGGCAAAGGTGTGAGAAGCTATGGATGCAGAACTGGCAACCCAGGGAAGTCAAAGAGACAAAGGTGAGAAAATAACTTGCAGCCTAGGGCCACGAGAAAGGCAGAGGTGAGAGATGCTTTGGCCTGCAGAACTGGCAACCTGTTGCTATCAGACAGTCAGAGGTGAGAGATGCTTTGGGTTGCAAAAACCCTGGCAACCCTGTGTCAGAATACACTACAGTGCTGCCCCCAGGTGGCAGGACTATGTAAACAGCAAAGAGAATTACTGAATCCAGAGACTTCTTGTGTTAGACCTGTTGTTCGAGATCTATACTTGATAACAGATATTTTCACGTGACAACAGCATCAAGACGGTGCTTTGTGGCTCAGTTAGTAGAGCATGACGCCAGCAAAGGTTAGGTTGGGTTTAATTCCAGCAGGGACGAAAAATGCACAGTTCTGTAAAAATAAATTCTGTGGAATAAAAGTGTCCGCTCAATGGCATACAATCAATTAAGTCCTGTTTTCCTGTTTTTGTGTGTGTGTGTGTGTGTGTGTGTGTGTGTGGGCACGTGTGTGTGTGTGTGGGCACGTGTGTGTGTGCGTGTTGGGGCACAAGAGCTAGTGTTGACCTCTGGGCTAAGAATGACGAGGGCCATGTTTTGAAGTCTGGCAAAGTAGGAACTTTGACCCCCACACCTGCTGCCTTGCCACCAGCCCAGGTGGTCCCCAGGTGGAGCGGTGCGGTGCGGTGCGGTGTTGTGTGTGTGTGTGTGTGTGTGTGTGTGTGTGAGAGAGGGGGGGGGTAGAGTGTTTAAGTGTGTATGAAAGAGAGAGAGAAGGTCAGAGCAAGTATGTGTGTGTACATGAGTGTGTGAGAGAGCGAGACAGAAAGAGTGTGTGTTTGGGGGGGGGGGGGGGGGGGGCGGCAATGAGAGAGAGTGAGTGAGGGAGGCTTGATTTTGTAAGTATGCAATTGGGAGCGGGAGGGCGATTTGGACAAACCTAGTCCATTAGAACTCTGTCACAACATCACCTAGCTAGGATAGAGTAGTCTACTGTTCACACGGCTGATCCATCTTTGTATTAGGAGACCAGACACTAGCATTGCACACTGACAGGGGTGACAGATTTTCAGGAAACCCAATTCATGGATCACAAAAAATGTGAAAATGAATACTATCAATGTCCAACAGATGGCGCTAATTCATGTGAGGGGATTGCTGAAAATGGGCTACTATAATGCAGCATTGAGTTGGAGATTTGACTGACATAGAGGCTTTATGCAGAGAATGTTCACATAAAGAGTGGATCTTGTTTTCTGTGTTTCTCTCTCTGTGTGTGTTTCTGTGTGTGTGTGTGTGTGTGTGTGTGTGTGTGTGTGTGTGTGTGTGTGTGTGTGTGTGTGTGTATCCTCTCTCTGGCCACTTGCCATCCTGCGTCAGTAGAGGATGCTCCCATTGTGAGGGTGCATAGCAACACTTCCTGGCAACCACAGACGACAGTAAGAGCTTGAGAATGATCGCAAGACCATGTGACTACATTTCATCGGTACATTTACCATTGGTGATGTTTTGACAGCACATAATGCAAAGATAATAATACAAACACCCATTCTACCTAATGTGATATCCATGAGAAACTGGCAACTTTAATCAGTTATGCATTTTCCTATTTACTAGGACCTGGCTCAGTTTACCTGTAAGCTGTGGTCCGAAATGGCTCAGCCTGGTGATAGCAGTGCTCAACATGAGGGTTTGATTCCCCAGGGACTATATATACAAAGATTACTATACATTACACTCAATGTATTTTAAGTCACTTCGGATAAAAAGCCTCTGAATGCCCTTAACACTAGAACCTCCGATGCCTCATAAATGACCAACGACTCCAGAATGACATCAGCGGACGTCTATTGTTTGACGTTAGTGTTCAGTGTAATCATTGAATTAGATCAATAGCATGCAAAGCTAATGCATTGGTTGTGTTTAGTCAGGACTTAAGAAACAAGTGGGGAGGGTTATCAGTGGAATAGACTTATTACAGGCAACCAGACAACCATTTGATGTTGTGCTGTGCTGAGGCTTGATGTTGATCTGTGTATGATTGGTTTTGACACCTTTTCTTGATGGTGCAGCACTTTTTAAAAAAAATGTTATGCCCTTTTTAAAGCTTACTGTATTTGTTTAACCTTGTGATTGTTTGAAATAACACGCTTTTTAAAAAGTCCAAAGTTGCTCTCTCTCTCTCACACTCTCTTTGATATATCTGGGCTAATGCAGCTGCAGGGCTAATTTTAACAGCAAAGCCGCTGCCAAAGCCCTGAAACTGAGCCTAGAACCATACAGCTGGGCTTATACATGTAGCAAATGGAAGAGGTGGCATTTCATGAGAGAGAGAGAGAGAGAGAGAGAAACAGGGGGTGGGGGGGTAAGGGATCTATCTAAAAGACTGACAAACAGACATATAGACAAAGACAGACAGAAGAACAAACAACCACATTGGGGAGCTGTCCGTTGTTTGTGCAGTGCTGAATGTGTGTGTGTGTGTGTGTGTGTGTGTGTGTGTGTGTGCTCTACAGTGAAACTACACCTCCAACTGACTAAAACTACAACTCCCAGTGAGATAGAGCCACTCTCACCTTTGCAGATGAGCCCCTCCTTGACGATGGCTTGCTTGCATACATCGCAGCTCTTGACCTTCTTGAACGGCTTGAGCTTGAAAGTGTGTGTGTGGACACCATCCAACTCTTCGGGCTGAAAGGAGAGAGAATGGTTAGAGAGGGGGTAGGATAACAGCTTTCGAAATATTGCAGCTCATCGACAGTCCCTTAATAAGGCCATCATATAACATATCATTATTGGATAACATACTGTATCATACGGTGTATTATATAGTATCTGGGGTTGGTATGGTTTCTTCACAAATGTGTCTAAGAGACACGGTATGTACAGTACAGTAAGCCTGGAGGACGCACACATGCGCACAACACGCACAAACACGCACTTATGCAAGTACATGCAGTAGACAGTATGCACACACACACACACACACACGCACACACACACACACACAGACACACACAGACACACACACAGTGCAAAGTGTGTGGGTGTGTGATAGATAGTAGCAGCAGCAGCCCAGCCCCTCCTCCAGCAGAGGATGTTTCCACTTTGAAGTTCTCTTATTAAATGACTAATTAATGATGAGGAGGAGAGAAACAGGCCTCACAGCAGCCTACGGCCTCATAATCTCTAGAAACCGTGTGTGTATGTATGTCTGTGTGTGTGTGTGTGGGTGTGTGTGTGTGTGTGTGTGTGTGTGTGCGCATGTGTGTGTGTGTGTGTACTGTAAATAGACGAAGAACCTGCATTGCCTCAGTGCAGCCAAGGGAAGGATCCTCTCTAGAAACACTGTACCAGAAACTCAGTTTAAAGCCTCAAATGAACTGAGCTGACAAGCAGAGTAGCTATGATCAGACGGCAACATCTTACTGTTGCAATGCTGGGAGTTACAGCATTGCTTAGATGACTCAATAATGGGTCTGTAGACATACAAACGGTATAAACGTCTATAAAATAGTTGTCTGCTACTGAGGATAGGGTGGAGGTTTGCAAATCAAATGTAAGCTGTACTTGGCTTTAATATTGGTGCAAAAAGAGCAGATGGAGGGTAATAAAAGGAGGATGGAATCGTGGGCCGTGTCCCAACAACCTCAATGACTTCCTTTCCTCCGCTCCTTTCCTTCAGTTCTATTGATAGGTGAAGGTGGATTGGTTTTTACATGACAAATCCCAAATGGACACTGCTCCCTAGCCACTAGAACTGAGCGAATAGAGTAGATGGAAGCAACAAGACAACATTTTCATCCAATCAGAGGGCAAGATGAAGCTATTACCTCACTTATGTCTAAACAATGATTGGATCTGATGTGCAACTTACCTATTAAATCAATGAATAAAACTGAAAGATGTTTCCAAATTTGCTTGGTAAAAGACGGGATGAAATAGTGTGATTCAGATTCTCTCTGCAATGTTTTTTTCCCTCTGTATTCCCTCTTGTTGCTGTGTTGTTTATCTTGGGGCTATAAGTCAGGGTCAGGGAGAACAACGTTCTCTTGAGTTCTGGCTAGGTCTCGCAGCTGTCCTTTCTCTCCCTCTCTGTGAGGAACATCCTGGGTGACTCATCGTGCTATGATGTCATATCCTATGTGTATTTGCCCAGCTGGGCGGGTCTATGCCTAACCCTAACTCTAAGCTGTCTTTCTTATACGCTTGACTCAACTCAAGACTTTTTTGGGGGGGGGACACTCATCAGTATAGTTTCACTAAAGAACATCTGAATGCTCCACGACTTACGAAGCAGAGAGAATGCTGGGATTCTAAATGGATACCAGGGAGCAACAATTGGTTGGTTTGCAACGTGATCTTGTGTTCTGGATGAAAATGTTTTGTTTGGGGGACAAAGTCTGAGAGCTACAAAATATGAATGCTCTTCTTGTGCATTGTTTATGTTCTGCTATCTATACATTCAATGTGACTTGGATAAAAAAAAGTGCTCCTATGAAAGCAAACGCACACTGGGCTGAAAGTATGATCCAAAACATGGCTTGGCTGTGTCTAGTTCTTACCAAGCTGGTGCACTGTGCCCAGCCAGACTCCATAGCCTTGTCCCTTAAGTGTGAGCGCATAGCCTGGTTACCCCCGCCCTCCCCCTCTCCCATGTGCCGCAGCCAATTTGACTCACTGCTTTTATAAAAGTGTGTTTCTCAGCGTTTTCCTCCCCTATCTTCCTAAGTCTTAATGGCTTTTGTCACACTGTGACACGCTCGCTAAGCTCCAGAGGAGGGTGACGGCTGACCTTGACTGTAAAGGGCCAGGGATGGAGGCTAATCGCTAGCCGCTAAAAATTAGCTACTAAATGTTCAGGGTGTGACAGCCTGCCCATCATTTAAACTGCGAGGGAGTTAGCTTAGCCACATATTTAACCACTGTTAGCCAGAGTGAATGGATGGAGCTACTGGCAATGGATGGAGGTTAGTTCGGAAATATTATTAGGCCTTAGCTCAGAGTGAGTGAGTGAGTGAGTGAGTGTGTGTGTGTGTGCGCATGTGTGCGTGTGTGCGTGTGTGCGCGTGTGTGCGTGTGTGTGTTTTGTGTCGTCATTGACCTACTGTGGCCTACTGTTAGAACCACATTGCCACAGAACTAACAGGCCACAAACATAGCTATTTTTGCTAACCGCTAAGGATTTCATCATTGACCCACTTACTGTTGACTGGCATTAAATCAAGTGACTCACAAGCAACACACAACAACAGTCCCCCAAACCAATGGCATGTCACACATCTCCACCTTCAAAAACACACACACCCTCCAACAAAAGTACCTTTCTTCTCGCGACGTGTTTATGGAGCATATTCACTTCTGTTATTGTTACGTAGGGTCAAACAAACTAACACTGTCCACAGTTACCCTAGTCCAAACAGACACCCACACCTTCCTGGCGTTTCACCCTGCTACACCTGGGATGCCTCTAACCTATCCATTCGTATTTCATTCCAAAAAGCAAAAAAAGCATATCTGTCCAGCGAAAAAGCATATCTGGCAGTCTTCCAGTGGTTGTAAAGGTTTGTACTGCTCCTGTCCAGACCCTGGCTGGGTTTATAAATAGCTGTGAAGCACCTTAGTGTGAGTCTAAAGCCCTCATGTTAAAGATGACCTGGCTGAGATCCGCTGGCTCCATCAATCACACATAACCAGCTGTGTCACAGCCAGGTGCCATGGTTACCTGGCTGCCACGGCAACCGGGGTCAACACGTCCCGTCAGGCCATGATGGATGAGCTTGCTTCGGCAAATGAATATACATCGTACACAGTCACACACACAAACACAAACACACACAAAGTATGGTCACAACAGGAGTCCAAAAGGGGCTTGGGTGACTGCCACAGAGCATCTGGGTGACTCTACCTTTCAGAGAGAGAGAGAGAGAGAGAGAGAGGAAGAGAGAGGGAGTGTGAGGGCAAAGAGAAAGGGGGGGAGGGTTTCACTCAATATAAGAATTGGCCATGGCCTGACAGTCACTTCTCCTCCCCCCCTTCTCTTTTCTCTTGGCAGTGGGCAGGTGATATAACCTGGTTGATGTGAAGAGATGGGAGAATGCCCTACATGTGTATTGACTAGATGCTCCAAGACTCCCATTAAGTGACTCTCTCTTTCTATTCTTAGTCTTGCTCAAGTCTTGACTGTTCCCAGACCTGTATGTCTGACTTACTGTATGAGTACCACGGTTCATGTTTCAAAAGCATTACAGAGGGGTTTGGCCCAACTCTGAGCTATAGCTTGCCTCTGAGCCTGGAGAGCTAGTCTAGTAAATCAAGACACTGCATGGCTGAACATTGTGATGGCAACATTGAATTCCAGCCTAATCCAGTGTTTTCCATGTGACAGTATTGAGAGACAATGTGACATTGACTCGTATGGGCACTCCCTCATTGGAAGACTGGACACAAACCTGTATGCATATCACAACCCGACATCGTAGCAGAGGAGGTGCCACTGTCCTTGAGAAGGACTGGAGAGAGAGAGAGAGAGAGCGAGAGAGAGAGGGAGAGGGAGAGAGAGAGAGTGTGTGTGTGTGTGTGTGTGTGTGTCTCAGAGTTTAGACAACAGGTCCACTAAATCACAGCCCTTTCTCCTCTTCCCAAATTACACAAACACATGCGCCTCTCTGAGCCTGCTCTAATAAGGCCACACACACACATCTACACCCACTCACCCCCCAAACGCACGCACGCACGCACGCACACACACATCTAACTCCACCCACCCACCCCCCAAACACGCGCACGCACACTTGCACACACACACACACACACACACACCACACCCACACCCACACCCACAGACAGACACACACACACACACACTGTGGTTGAAATCCAAGAGGTGCTTACAGTTCATAAAAAGTTGTAAGACCAGGGTTAGGGTTAGCCTAAATCGCTCCCTTGGCTTTGTTTATGGAATATGGTCTTTTAATGGGCCATCAGTGGAAAGCATTCACTTGCTTGAAGAACCATTCAGTGGCTTTTCTTAAAGCCTTTTCATAACAAGTCTGATGCATTTTTATAATAAAAAAGTCTGGCACTTGGTTTGGAACTGGTCTGATGAAAGATGTGGATATCCGACGTAAGGCAATGGGCGCGTTCTAAACCAAGTGTTCTCAGTTATAATATACAATAATATAAACACAGAGAAAATTCATCTGATCATATCAAATTGGGTGTCAAATGAAAGCTAAGAGTCTATATTATTCAGAAATTAAGTAATACATACATTTCTCAACCATCTAAGAAAACAGCTACAGTACCAGAGAAAGTCTTTAAAAGGTGCTTAGAAAAACAACTTCATCAATGTTCAAGTATAGACCCCGGTCTACTAATATCAACACTTATATTTCATTTGAGTAAATGATTTGGCTTCTGTACGTTTAAGAATCATTGCCCAGTTTCCGGGTCATTCTGTTACCCTAAACCCACAAAAGTGTAAGATACTGTATGTTTGAATGTATCTGCCTCATGAGGAGCGAGGATAATGAAAGTTATCAAAAGTAAGAACTGCTGAATTACTTGAGCATTATAAGTAGCCATGCCATAGGCTATGTTGCTTAGTTTGTCTCATCTTTCATGAAAACATCTTTGGGCCCCCTCCACCAGTACAAATATAAGCACAACAAGTACAACAACAACAACAACAGTTATCCTTCCTTCTTATTGCATGGTGAGTTGCTCTGGATAAAAGTGTTTGCTGAATGTCAAACATTTTAATGTAGAACCCTTTTCACAGAGGGTTCTACATGGAACCCAAAAGGATTCAACATGGAACTTAAAAGGTTTCCAAAAGGATTCTTCTAAAAGGACAGCCTAAAAAACAGTGGGAAATCATACAGTAGTAGTTACAAGCCACTGCATCAACATCCTCACCAGGCAC